>NW_008630802.1:655-1982 GCF_000691845.1 Merops nubicus | reverse complement strand
GAGTTCTCAGCCTTCCCGCAGCCCAGAGATGCCCCAGCCCCTCAGCAGCTTCTCAGCCCCTGCTGGACTCTCCAGTAGCTCCTTGTCCTCACCTCTCCTGCTCCATGGGGTTCTTCCTCCCTGGTGCAGGACCTGACACTACCCCAAGACTTTAAGGACAGATTTCTTTGGGCTCCTGGTGTCCTGCAGGGCTGGGGAGCTCAGCCCCACCACCAGTTCAGCCCAGGACCTCCAGCTGTGGTGAACTGATGTTAAAACCATTCTTTTGTGCAACTTCTGGACACGAGTTCTCCAGCTTGGACTCGTGGAGGATCCTCCACCTTCCCCAGAGGTCAGGGCTGCAGCACAACCCCAGGCAGCCCGTGTGCCCAGGGGGTTGATCTGAGCTCCACTGGGGGTCCCTAGCACAGCCCCTGGCCCGGGGCTCTCCCCCATCTCCACCCAAAACCCAACGCCCCAATCCAGGGTCACCAACCAGCTTCATTCCAGTGCCCTGATTTGGGGCAACCCAGCGGCTCCCTCCAAAGCCTGATGTCCCAGCCTGGGGCTGCTTCATCCAAAACCCAACTCCTCAGCTTGGGGCTGGCTCCTTCTCCAACCCAACACCCCAACTCAGGGCCACCCAACAGCTCCACCCAACACCCCAACTTGGAGCCATGCAAAGCAACCCCTAAACACTCCCTGTTTGCCACATTTGACTCCTACCACCCGATTTTGGTGGCCCTGGCGTGGCCTTTTGTGAGACCTTGCCCCCAGGGACAACCTCAGGCATCTCCATCTCCAAATCCAGAAGAATAAAACCATCTCCTACAACTTAAATCCACCTTTTCCAGGCCTGGCATCCCGAGGGCCCCATCCACGTGCTCTGGATGCCTCCACGTGCTCCTGGGTCCTCCTTGCCGGGGTTCCAGCTGCCTCCAGCAGCTCTGGGTGGACTCTGATCTCCTGAGTGCCTCAGAAGCACCTTTGCCCCCTCCCCTGCTCCCTCTTCCCTGCTCCTGTCCCCTCCGGAAGGGTCCTGGGGATTTTCAGCCTTTCCCCCTAACTCCCATGCTCCAGGAGCAGCTCTCAGGAGGGAGACACGGACCAGGGAATCGTTCTGGATGGGAGAGACCTTGGAGCTCCCACTGTCCCCCAGCACGGCCAGGAACCCCCAACCCTGTCCCTCACCCCACATCCCCACGGCTTGGGGACCCCTCCAGGGGTGGGGGCTCCACCACTGCCCTGGGGAACCCTCCAGGGGCAGAAATGGTTCCTCAGGGGCAACCTCAACCTCCCCTGGGGCAACTTGAGGCCGGTTCCTCTCCTCCCCTGGCTTGGGGACAAG
>NW_008630802.1:0-564 GCF_000691845.1 Merops nubicus | reverse complement strand
CCCAGGGCCCTCACCTGCTCCCCCCAACTCCTCCAGCCCCATCTCCAGCCCCTCAAGCTCCTTCTGGCAGCGTGAGGGACCCAAACCTGACCCCAGGATCCGAGGGGTGCCCTCCCCAGTGCCCAGCCCAGCGCTGCCACCACCTCCCAACACGTGCAGCCCCAGCCACCGTCACACCTGCACCTTAGTTCTGCCACTTGACAACCTTCCCAGAGCATATTTGGCAAGAAGAGCTCCCCAGGCTCCAGCCCCATGGGGCTGTGCCGCGACCTCACCCCTGGGGGGGAGATGCTGGTGAGGATGGGGGTTGGAGAGGGGAGGGGGTCTCCAAGCCCCGCTCCTGGGAGCGACCTCGGCCTCTCCAGGACCTCAGCTTCTCCAAGAGCTTCAAGAGCTCCTTCATGGTGCCTGGAGAGAGGAACCAAGAGGCTCCTGGCCGGTGGCGGCGGCTCCTGCGCGTCCCGACCGGAGGGGGAAGGGGAGAAGGGACCCAGGAGAAGGGATTAGGAAGGGGAAGGGAGTGAATAAAATAGGTGGAGGAACAAAAGGGCCCCCGGAGGTGAG
>NW_008630801.1:0-887 GCF_000691845.1 Merops nubicus | reverse complement strand
TCCTCCTCTGCCACAGGATATGGGTGCCCCCCAACCCAGGTTTCTCTGCGGGACTGGAGCACCCCATGCAGCTAGAGCTGGCCCCACTTCCCAACCCCAAGAGGAAAATTTTAGCCCAGAAGCTTTGGCAGTCCTGGCTATCCCCAGCCCAGAGTGGATGTTGCAGGGGGGGGGTCAGGATCCAGTCATACCCTGCCAGGAGCTGCTGACGTCAGCTTTGGAACTCTCTGCTCCCTGTGCTGTGCTGTAGGAGCAGCCCTGGGCTGGGGAGGGCTGCAGGGATAAGGGCATGAGGTAATTCCTGTACCCAGGCACGTAGCCAGCAGAAGCCACCCGCTGCACCTGCCCCAGACCCCTTGAGCTGCCTGAGCCTGGTCCCAGCAGGATGCCTGCCAGGGGAGTGCACATTCCCTGTGCCCTGCACTGGCAGCTCCCAAGGAGGCCAGTTCCAGTCCATGCCATGAGGACCCACAGGGTGCCTGGAGGAAGCCCCTGGCATGCTATGCTTACGTGGCTGCCAGGGTGTCAGTGTCCCACTGTGCACAGCACTGGCACCCATCACCCTCCAGCTTCAGGTGGCACCAGCCAACCCTGTGGCCACCCCAGGTGGTCCATGAGTGTCCTGCCCATGGAGGGACAAGGAGGGAGAAGTGCCACCACCTGCCCTGGCCATCCTTCCGTGTGGGACCGGGGCAGTGTTACCATGCCAGAGGGGCTATGTCCTGGGCCCAGGGGCACCAGGGTGCTGGAGGAGCTTGTCTCACCCTGTCACAATACCCTCTGACCCCACTGGGGTGAGCCAGCAGTTCCTGCCCCACCGGCAACACACACCATAATTACCACAGGCAGGGCGGAAGCATCGGTGATAATTGGGGTGACTCGTTAGT
>NW_008630800.1:0-16541 GCF_000691845.1 Merops nubicus | reverse complement strand
TGAACACACATGGCAGTAGTTATGTTTTAACTAATTCATCATTACCTTGTGCATTTTTTATGAATAAGATCCTTAAAATGAGTAAAGGCTTAGAGTTTTGACTTCAAAATCCATAATTTAACATCCATGGCAATGTAGGGTTTTTTTTCAAGCTTGGCTTATTTTCAATAACACCATCTACAGAGAAAGTAAACCTTGAAAACTTTTGGTTTCAAATACCTAAACTTATCTGAGTAGAAACACTTTTAACAGACTATATGATTGAGAAAAGACAGAGTTTATTCACATTCTCACATCTGGGAAAAAAAGGAGAAAAGATACAGTGAAGATAAAAAGTTGGGCTGAGATCAAGTAAAGGCAAGAAAAATGTGAAAATTATGAGTAATTGAGAAAATTGTGAAAAAAAATGAGAAAGGGCTCTCAGAAAAGTAAACAAGAAACTAAATTATACATATGAGAATGAGAAAACATATTCATAAATAAACTCTTAAGGAGAGGGAAGTTGGTAAAATAGAGGATCTTATGATTGTCTCAAAATGATGGGTCAGGGGTGATGATTTTTTCCTCAAATGTAACTCCAATATGTTGAAAGATGTTAAGGAGTCAATAAGCAAATAAACAGCTGGACTAAAGGATGGAGGATACACAGATGTAAAAAAAAAATAAAAATAAAAGGAAAAAAAAAAAACAAAACAAACAACAAACTATCAAAACAGGTGATTTCAGACATTACCAGAGTGCTTTTAGTATAGAATCTAACTAAATTTTCCTTTTTCAGAAAAAAAGAAAAAGTTAAACAGATAAATGAGAATAAGCAGACATATTTCACCTAGGCACGCTTATCCCAGTGTATTGAGGGGAATGAAACAGACCACACAATCTACAGTTCTGTGAATCTGACACTTTGCCAAGAAATCAAGTCTTCAAACAAAATGGCAAATGGAAAACGTAATCTTGTCTTTATCCAGCTATCCTGGAGTACTTCAGAAGCTTTTCAAAATGAAGATTTTCCTATTAGTGTATGAGGAGTTGGTGTGCTTTCTATCCACTCTGATAAATATGTTTATTAGACACGTATTTCTTCTCCAGTAGGACTGGGTTACTTGCACATTTCCCTCTTCATTATTGGAATATTCTCAAGTATATCATGAATACTGAAGCAAAATTCTCCATACGGAACAGGGGAATCATTCCACACTTTTGTTTGTTAAGACTGGAAATGCCATTTCAGGTATGTGCTATAACATTTACAGCACAATCAAGATTTATTAAAACTACTCCACAGAGCACCACTGTAAAGAATTTATGAACTGTAAAACTGCTGTAAAGGTCACTTGAGATGCAAAAGTTTAATTTGGAGTATCATGTTATGGTGCAGTACCGCTAAACTTAATGCTTGTTTAAACAAATGGCTTGAGGATATTTGTCTCAGAATGCAGGGTTTATTAACTTCAGTAAAACAACTTTATACTATCTTTTTTTCTGCTTAGCTTTGATATTTAAAGGCTTATTCACCTTTAATGTCCACTAATCCATTACTTTTCTTCTGTGAACATGAGCATAAAGAAGCACAAGAAAAAAAAAAAAAAAATTTTTGTACTGCTTAATAACACTGTGCATAGTTTATGGTTTATCATTATTTTGAGGTTTAATATTACATTTCATGATGTTTGTTTTCTTTAATTACCAGCTGTAAATACTTCACTGTCATCTGGGAAAAGAAAAAAAATCATAAATACTTAGGAAGGTCCCAAAAATTAAAGTTAAAAGAGAAATCGTTATGTATGGATAGTAATGTAGAAATGCATGTGAATTCCATTGGATGGACAGCAAATTCATTTGCTGAAAATTTATAATATTTATGCAAGTTTCAAAGGCGAAGTTTCTCTTTCTTCCATCAACTTCCATACTATTTCTATAAACTACAACTGAGTCAATCATTACCTCACATGGATCAATCTTTGTGAACATGAAGAGCTCTATTTACGTTCTTAATTCTTCCAAATCTCAAACACTTGGAGAAAAACCTTGCTCATACACTTGAAAGCAGGCAGAGAATGTCTTTAAACTTTTAGGAAGCTACACATGCCAATAAACTGCAAATTTTTAAATGTGAGATATGAGTTAATTGTTTCCTGTTAAAATTGGCAAGAGTCGTTAATCACTTTCTTTTAGTATTTTATTCAGGATTTAGGAAGTTAACAAAGAGAAACTGTAATTTGTAATTCTGCCTACCCTAACAAATAGCTAGAGCCACTTCCTATTCAAGCAAATTACGAAAATAAGTTATCTCAAAAAGCTTCAAAGGTATAAAAGGTATATAAAAGGTATAAAAGATATAAAATTATTTGCATGTCGTTGGCATCAGACAATTATTTAAATATCTTTCAGACACTGTCATTCAGCATATGGCTGCACAACATAGAGGTCAATATATGTTAGGATCATAACATAACAAAAATGACAAAAAACACCAATAATATAAGAAATAAGATTTGTGTCTTTTAGAAAACTGAAGAAAACTTGACTTTTTTTTTCATGGAATTTGAACAGATTCTGCTGTGGCCTTTATCCACCAGATGAATGAAGGTTTGATTTCAAGATTTTCTCAAGATATATATTTTGCTATGTTATGTCTCAGGCATACGGTAAAAGATATTTCTAGACTAAAGAGTTTTAAGGAGCAGTCATTTGAAGTAAATAATAATAAAACTCTCTAACATTTTCTGATGTCAAAGAAAAAGTGTAAAGATTCATTATCTGTTTCTTAGAATACATGCTTATCAAGCAGATCCTTTGTCAGGAAGTTCTACTATAGCTTGTACAAAAAAAAACAAGCTACCAGCTTGTTTTTATTGTTGTGTTTTGTTTTTTTTTTCCTTTAATGTAGGTTGTGGGAGTATTGTAGTGGGTGGAGTTAAAGACAACTGAGGTTATAAAGCAGGAGTTGGAAAAGGATGTGAAAAAAAGAACACTGCTTATGAGAGTTGCACAGTGACTGTCAGAATAGACATAGGCATGTGGTAAACTCTTTTTTTTATCAGTGTTTAATTACAGGAAATCTATTTACAGATTTAGAGAAATATTACAGCTTCTATTCCAGAAAAAGGAAGAGTTTTAAACATATTATTATTATTAATTATATTTTTAATTTTAAAAATAGGTAAGACAGCAGCTTGTGTTATCTACCATTGATTCTCTACCAGTGTGAAGCTCTACAGTTAGACATGCTTTCCTTCACTTTCAGTATAACAAATTGCCTGTGGTCTTCGATGTATTTCAAGTGTTAAATTAAAAAAACATCTCAGTGAGGAATATTCCTGCATCTTCATTTTCAGCATGAGACAACATTCATCCTGTACACTCAGCAGTCTGCCTAGGTCAGGTCTTCTGGTTTTGGTGAGGACCATATTCAAAATAGGTGTATTTACCATAAAAAGAGGGGTTTGTTTGTTTGAGTTTTTTATCTTGACATAGCAAGCTCAAATAAATAAGCATGTACTACCATTAAATATTTAATCAGAACCATAGGAAAAAGTAAATTCCTGAGGTCTCTGAGCAGATATTTTAAAATATATTCTGCCAACCCTTTGATAAAACTTTCATTTAAATTCAAAGTTACCCAAGGAAACTATTTAGGTTTCTGAATAGTATTTTATATTACAGTATTTTATATTTCAAGGAGATAAATAGGTTTGCTTATAAACTACGTACTAAATTCTACATGCTAGGATGATATTTTCATGATTAAAAGACCTCATGCATAGATTTCTCTATGTGTGAAGCTCTGATGAAAAACGTTGTTTTACCCATGAGCACAGTGACAAACATGCCTTCACAATATACACATGAATTTTGTGCTGCTTTACTGTGATATTTGTTCTACATGAGTAGACTTAAGTATCTGTTAGACTCACCAAGAAAGCCATCTAGAAGTAAATATTAACATTTAAGCTATTAGTCTAAGGAAAATGTGCACTTTTGCAAATAATGAATGAGTACTTAAGATAAATCATCAAGACAAGTCATGCATTAAACATCTTTAATAGTACTGTGCATGTAGCATAGCACTGGGTTTTACTGCATAGTTTCATAGAACTGCGCAGAGGTTGTATACTAAGTAGTTTACAGTAATATTGTGATGTAGGCAAAGCACAGGCATATGAAGTGTTTTGAAGTGAAAATGGACAAGGCTAAAATGAAGCAGATGATTCAGGGGAAATTTCATTCACAGAATCCATGCAGAAAAGGTCTGTTATGTAGAAGCTTCTTTTCTAGAAGACCTACCAAGATCTTGTGGAAGAGAAGAGAAAGAGTCTTAGGATTTGACAGTGTCCATTGATAGGATTAGAATGAGTTTGAAGGCAGAGTGAGAAGTTCACAGGATGCTAAGACAGCATCTAAGTAGGATGATAATGAAGCATGAGCTAAAGAAGTAGGACAGCATTAATTCATGAAAACAGGTTGTCAGTAGGAGGCTATGATCAGCTAAGGACAGCAGATTGAGAAGGATGAGAGTGCAAAAGAGGATTTGCTTTCTTTTCCAGCTTTGAGGAAACTGAGATTGTTAATGCTGGTAAGAGTGTTTATAGATATTGCAGGAGGGCAGCACACAGAGGCTGAAGGGGAATTAGTGATGAAGAAGCTAAGGCTACAGAACCAATTACATTCAAAAAGGTCATTGCTGAGAGTAGGAAGAAGGGAGTATGCTGGATGCAAGATAGAAATCTTGAATGGTTCTTTGAAAGTGCCCAGTATAACGTGCTGTGATGGTGAAGAAGAAACGCATGCTAGCAAAAAATAAATAGGAACAATGAGCAAAAGAGAAGCACTGGTACATTTTTAAAGCTACTGTACTTCTGTATCTTCAGTAATGATGATGAACAGAAATCAACAAAATCAAGGACCACATGAAGTGCTTAAGTGGAATAATTATTCATAATTTTTTCATACCAGAAGATGCAAAGTGTGGCTAAATAAATTATTAGGTACTGATTTTTAAAACAAATAGGAACACTTTTGACATAGAAAATGTATATTACAGGACTTTCTGATCTTCACTGGAAATTACAGAGGCCTGAAACATAAGCAGGTTCAGAAAATGTTCCGAGACATTCACACAGAGAAAGCACGGCTTTTGAACTCTTAAAGGAGGATTAGAGTAATATCTGGAAGAATACTGATTTACCCATGTTCTATTCAGAAGACTATAAGATTAGGTAAACTTTTATCAACTATGCAGTTCGGATGGTTAACAAAAAATATTTTTATTTTAAGAATGCAGTCATTGCCAAAGATTTCTAAAGTGCGGAATTTGAGATGCTGAGCCCTGCTGGATCTATCATGGGCACTCTTGGGAAAATCCAGTCTAAGAACTGGAGAATGATGACACTCTATTCTAGGAAAGCTAAATATGTGCTGCTTCGCATACAGAACGTGAAGTCAGGCCAGACAGGTTAAAAATACACTTAGCTTTGTAGGTCTCTTCATATAGTCATTTGCACTGATGTATGGTATAAGTTACAACAAAGTTCAGTGACACTAAGCTGCTAATTTATGTGTAAGGCCACAGAAACTGTCAGGCAATCATAATACCTGGGCAAATACATTCAGAATAAAAATATAGTGAAACAGCAAGGAAAGAATATTTGAAGAATTACAGAAACTTGTATCTATTTTGTTTTATTTATTCCAGGTATAACTTCCTTAAGAAGGACATGTGGAGATAATGAATGTTGAGGAGAAAAGATGATGAGATGGGGATTAGCAGGTAAAATTAAAGGAACTGAAGGTAGCTAGAGTCTCAGGCTACTAAAGCCTGTAGGGAAAAGTCCTCTTGATAGATCATCTTTCAATGGCAACTAAGAATTTTCTGCTTTAGTGCAAAACCAGTACCTCATTAAAATCATCATGCTTGCAAGTGCACTTAGTTGAACTGAGATTAAAGCATATATGTATGTGTATGTATATGTATGTACACACACATATATATATACACACAAACCTGGTAGTGAGGTTGCATGTGTGTGTATATGTGTATCGATACACACAGAAAGATTATTATTTGTCCAAGAGGAAACATTTTTCAATTCAATGCCCTCTAGTCAACACTTTATTTTTCTTTCTTTTCTTGAAAGCTACTGGAATGTAAAGTGAAAATAATTCCTGGAATCTTCTCTAAACCATCTCAGCTAATTGCTGATTGAAGAAAGCTGTAGATCAACAAATAGGATAGGAAGATGAAGGGAATCCATGGTCCACAACAGAACTCAGTTCTAAATAACTATGTGTAGAGGAAATGTAAACTTTTGTCACCTTTATTGCAGCTTCTTTGTTTTTCAGCACAGAAATATGTTTATCTGCTATAAATAGCAAATATATCATTTCAGCTCTTACAGCTGTGCCTAATACATGTGAAAGAGGGCACTATTCTGTCTTGATTTTTGGTGTTTTTTTTTTTTTTTTATAGTCACAATATTTTTTATTGCCATTAATTATTTCTGACCAGTTTTTCTTTAGTAGTTCATGGACATTTTTAAATTAAAAAAACTTGGCAAAAACATCCTTTTCTTTGGTAAAATTATTTCACTACAACAGACCTAAGTAACTATCATTTATGCAAGGTCAGAGGATGTGTACTGCTATTAATCAATGTTAAGGCTCACAACTTTATATCCATTCCATGTGTAATGCCCCCAGAGCAAAGGCAAAAATATGCACAACAAACAGGCAATTTAAGATATATATATGTGATTCACAATAGCAACAAATGTAGAGGAACTGAGGTAATAAATAGACACAGAAAGAGCCATTTTAATATTCAATCTTGCATCAGCATCCTAGAATCAAATATTGCTGAGAGATTTTCCCCAGAAATCTTAATTAGCCTCAAGTTGGTCATTAACAAAATATGTAACTTCTCCCATGTGTCTTTGGCTAAAATATACGGATTTTGGTTTATTTTTGGTCGCATAATATTATGTTCCCAATAGAGCATTGTATATGTTGATTATATGTCATATGTCACAGTCTTCAATTATATGTGTTCCATATTTGAAGTATATTCTCATATTTTCCATCCTCTGGGGTCACAAATACCTAGTTGCTGGAGAGAAAGTGGCTAAGTACAGAAATAAAACAGGCTGCTGTGCTCCACTAGTATCCACATGTATGAATGCAATACTCCTGTATTATACAAAGTAAGGTTTTGGACAATTTAATTGCTATATCATTTACGATAAAAATTATTCCATCCTACTGGAACAGGCTTCCCAGGGAAGTGATTGAATCGCCATCCCTGGATATATTTAAAAGCCATCTAGATGGGGTGCTCAAGGATGTGGTGTAGCAGTGGCCTGGTAGAGATGGATAATGGCTGGACTCGATGATCTTGAAGGTCCTTTCCAACCATAGCAATTCTCTGATTCTGTGATTATTTCTTCTTGGAGTTTGGGGTCTGTAAATGCCAGAACAGATCTATTTAATTTTCTTGTGAATTAAGATTCATGAAAAAGTGCATTGAACTTATATAATTATCTTCTGCAACATCCTTACATACATAGAGTGTAATGTATATTTTGTTTCTTTTGGTTTTTCTCTTTCAGTGGATGCATACAGTGTATTATTCAAAGCAATGAATGTGAACAAATATTCTCAGACAAGTGCAAAAAGAGGCAAAATGTAGTTACTTTTGCAAAACTTCTGTTCAACATCACATATTTCCTACTTGAGGCTTTGAAAAAGTAATTGAAGAATATAAGAACTAAAACAGAATGCCACTTTAGTCATAGGTATTAATGAGAGCATACATATGCTCATTCAAACCTCACACTCTGAAGACAGAAGCATTGTTATTTACAAATCACAGTACATCTCTTTATGGAAAACGGCTGGAAGGTAAATTAACATCCATGTCAAAAATACATGTTGGCAGGGCCTCTGGCTGTTCTAAAGCAGTTGAATATGTGCCATAGCTGCTAGGTTTTTTAATCCATTTTGTTTTCAATATAAGAATAAAGTATAAGTTGATTTTTCTCTGTGCGTGTGCATGCCTCTGTGCGTCTCTTTATTGCAGCATGATTTGGTGCTTTTATCTGTTCAGGCCTGACGTATGCTAATAAAATAACAATTAACAAAGAACACCCTTACCTCAATGTAAGAATAATTTTACAGTTCTAAAGTTCATGTTCTTGAAATAGCCTTTGTTTGCCCAGACTGCTGGTTGAGGCCTCAGTCCATCACAGATTCCTTACTAAAATCCATCATTTACTGTTTTCTGTCCTTGATGTTCACTGTTTTAAAATAGTTTCTTCTTTCATAGACCACGTATCTCCCTTTTTTATCTTCTCATTTTCCTTCCTTCTTATTTGTGACAGAAGAAAGGAACTTGAGAAATAAATGTTTGTCTGAGGAAAGAAATCAATTTCAAATATTTTTCCATTACCTTTGTTATGCTTTAAGGTTTTTTATTGTTTCTTTAAGATGGAATTTCCAATAATAGTAATAAAATCTACCTAAAATGCCAGTCGCACTAACTGTCCCAGAACATGAACATCATTCTCTCCTTGATCTTCTTTTGTTTAATTAATAATTCAGCCTGGATATTGCAAGATTTGCTTCCATGAGATAGCTTCACAGAAGAGAGACAAACCAGTTTTCACACAAACATATAAATATCCATTGTCTAAAGGGGGCCTACAAGAAAGAGGGGGACAATCCTTTTATCAGAATCTGTTGTGACAGGACAAGGGCAATGGTTTTAAAACAAAAGAGGGTAGATTTAGACTAGATATAAGGAAGGAACTTTTTACAATGGAGGTGGTGAAACCTCATTGGAACAGATGGAATCCTCAACAGGAGCAGGTTGCCCAGAGAGGTGGGAGATGCCCCATCCCTTGAAACTTTCATGGTCAGGTTGGACAAGACTTTGAACAATCTGATCTACTTAAAGACATCACTGGTCGTTGCAGGGTTTTTGGACTACTTGACCTTTAAAGGTCCCTTGCAACCCAAACCATTCTGTGATTTTTGGTTTTGAAATTAGTTTGACCAATTTAATTATGTCCAATTTAATTATCTCAAATCAAGAAGACAGCCATATATAAGTAAATTACCTGTGGAAGGAATACAAACAAAACAACCCAAGTCAGTAGATCTACCCAGAAACTGAGGCAAAATATTGCACCAAGGAATTTGGGAGAAATGTAGACCCTGACCCAAGGAATAGAATCTACTGACTTCCTTTTTTTTTTTTTTTTTTTTTTTAAAATGGAATCCAAATCTGTTCTTTAGGTGATTGCAGTAGATCTCAGGCATACCCTCATCACTTACCTAGCCATGCACAAAAAACGACAGAGATAATGGGGAGTGGTCTATGCTTTTTCATTTAGCTATGCAATGACTGCAGCCTGAGATTCTATTAAAACTATTTTATATACTGTAAAGCAAATAAAGCAAATTCACAAATAAACAAAATATTCAGCATAAGCAGAACCAGGTGGCAATTTTTCCTTTTTGATTGATTTGGTTTGTTTTGTTTTCCTAGTGGGACTTTTCCCAAACTGAGCACTTTACAGTCTTAATCTTGTGCCTGGAGAGACGCCAACATTTTTATCATAATCATAATAAATTTGAACCATCACTAATGTTAGTATATGTTTGAGACATAGGCCATGGGTGTGATAAAGACAAACAACAAGAATCCTGAAATTTGTTCAGCAGTGCTGAAATGAGTATCAGAGGGCAAGAAAAATGCAGAAAGATGGAGAATGTCAGTGCAGAGATCTCCCATTTTCCTCTGAAATTGTCATGACTCAGACCATAGAAATGGAGGCAGTAATATCTCAAGTACTGTGCAATGAAGAGGAGCATTTATTTTATTTATTTATGCTTTCTCTCCTTCATTTTCCCATTCTAGAATTTGTTTAGCTGAAGACCATAAAATCTATTGTTTTCTTACAAACACAAGATCAAAAAGACTTATTTTCTGAAAAGCCTTTTCTAGCAAATATAGGCCCAGAGCTGCTCTGAAATGTACAAATCTTAAGTATTAATATTGATGGATCCAGAACACCACATAATTCTGCCATATAGCTGAGAGTCAGACATTGCAGTTCTTAGAGAAATAAGACTCCCACTGACATCCCCATAGTTTTGCTTGAGGTCATAATGCAAGATCAGACTCTAAATCACAGTGCAGCTGTCAGACTAAGCCAGAAACACTTTCAACACATCACTTTTTACTTACTGTATTTTAAAAACAGTGGGTCTCACCCATCTGCTGCTTAGTGTTTTTTTTTTAACTAAATGCAAACATAACTGATTGAGACATCTGTGTCTTTCTATCTCCAGCATTAAGTAACACAGGATATGAACATGACATAATATTCAATGAGTTTCCTTAATCACCTTATTTTCTTTTGTAGATAGTTTTTGTACCTTCTCTAGCTAAAATAGCACAAACTTATTTAAAAATTGTTCTCCTGATGATGTTTTTATGTATCTTAACAGAGTTTAAATTATAAAATATCCCCAAGTTTTATTTCTGCTTTCTTCTCTTTATACTGTGTATCTTTCTTAATGTGCCTTTTGTCTTGTAAATATAATTGAAGAAGGAAATGAAAATAAAACTACATTAGTTAATAGAAAACCTAAGCACTAGGAACAATATAAAAAATAAAGAGATTACATTAAACAACATTCATGACAACGTGTTTATTAATACAGCACAAACACAGAGCAGTACATTAGGTTATTACAGTTACATACTTGGCTACAAATAATTTGCAGTGAGTTTTATGCTGGATATAGAGAGAAACTTGCAAGCAAACACTTCAAAAGACAAAAAGCCTATCAGAGAGGTGAAAAGAGAGCAGTCTTAACAGAGGAAATACAGACAAAAGGTGAGTTCTGAGTTGGTGAGAGTTGAGAGGGTAAGACTGAGGAGAGCTCAGCTGTGCCACAGACAGGGAGTGGGCAGAGGAAAATAAGTGTTGGTGAAAGACACTAAACAGGAACCAGTAAATCTTGGATATTTTGGTAAGTCAAACATACAGGAATTTTAATTATTGGGCTTTTTTATGGACACTGGAGTCCTGAAGCTGCAATTAATTGCTTATGAGAAGCCATTTTTCATATACTGAATATCCTGATACTTAAGTAAATGTATGATGCTATGGAGGAAATTAGGAGTGTTAGTAAAAAGTTTAAAACTGTGGCTTTACCTTTGCAGAGAAAGAGTGGTAAGAGCTTAAAAGATAACAAAAAATCATGGTTAGCTTGTTTGCACTGTGAAAACTCACAATCATGACAATCAGATAAATATAATGTCTGTAATAATTAAAAAAAAAAAAAAGAAAGAAAGAGGAAAAAAAATGGTGTTGTAGACATCTTTAAGTCTAGTGCAGCTCAAAATAAAGGTAGCAACTTCTCTGAAGTTCACTATGAGAATCAGTGGTCATCGGTAAAATAACTCTCAGCCACTACATGATCCTCTTTCTAATGAAGGAAACAGCATCAGAAGTGAATTTATTCAAAAAAGAGAAAATGATTGTCCATACACAATACAGTAGACATACTTCAGCATTTACAGTTTTCTACTAAATACGATATACAAATTAATAAGAAGCATTTGCAACTCTCCTCTAATGTGTATTAATGAATTAGCCAGAATAGTTCAGAAGATTTTATTTACATAGAGTAGATATCAATATTTTAACTAGGGAAATTAGCTTATTTTTCATAAATTAATAACTTTGCGAATTTTGTATGCATGTGAATCGGACAATTAGGATTTTTTTAGATAACTTATTTTAAATTAAAAGCTACACAAGTTTCCTCAGACATCTTTTAATAGCCTGACCTAGTTACCAAAAATTGCTATTGACACAGGATTTACACATGTCCTTACATTGTGTCATTTTCTCAAATGCAAACAAGATACCTGCTGAGTATTAGCTTCAGGAAGCATGTCAAATATAAATCAGCAAGTAATTACCCCTACCATGCATGTGGAACTTAATTCATCTTTAAAATAGTCTTTCTAGGCATTTTTTATTCATAAGGGGGAGAATACAGAGACGTTCATGTTATACATACAAAAGAAAACATTCCCTTTCAAGAAGCATGGGTAATTTCAACATCATAATGACAGTTTTGTTATAATTTTTTTTTTCTGATACAGTTTGCATTAAAGAAGTTTTTCCATACACCTTTAAAGAGTTTTCTGTATTTCAGATTATATAGAGGCACAGATTATTTCTTCCAATATAATAAATATTTCACCTGAGCTTCCAAAAATCTGTGATTGCTAATATAGCACGGATTTAATGTCTTCCTTTTCAGAAACTGAATTTAACCCTGTCAAATTCCTGGGGTTTATTCAAAGTAAACTAAAGACAGACACAGTGGTGAGTAGTTGGAGAGAGAGCGAGAGAGCATGGAGAGATTTGAAGAAAGAAATGTGAGTAACAAGCAACAAGTTATCCAAGAAAACACAAGAAACATTTGCTGTAAAATGAATTTTGTATGTGGCAAAAATGTGGAAGTATATGTATAAGAACTGAAAACTTTTGGACTCTAACAGTGTGTAAAATTACACGCTTAGCATTTCTGCAAGATCTGGACCTCAGTCAGTACTCAGCTCTTACTCAGTCTTGCCAAAAGTGTGGAAATTAGGCTGTGAATTTGAAACCCTCAAAGATAATTTTCTGACTGAATTCTCCAGCCACTTGGAAACTATGGAAAAGACCAGGCAAACATCAGCCAACTCCGACCATGTTTGTAGGGACACTATCCTGTTGAGAGGTGTTAGATTTTCCCAGAGAATTTATTGGCTAGGATTTTCAGCTGAAACTTATTTTCTGAATTCCACACAGTTTGCTTAGGCTACTGCTAGAAATGCAGAGACTAAGGAACACAAGAGATAACAAAGTTACTTTCAAACATGCTAGCCTTGACACTGGAACTGGATAGCTAAATCAGTCATCTGCAGATATTCAAGGTTACTAGCTTAATAACAGTAGTGTTTTAGATAAAGATGAGGATTTTTTTTTTTAAGCTAACAAAACAGTGTCCTCTTCCTGCATACTGACGCTGCAGTGACGCAAGTGTGGTTAAGTGACAAACATCCAGCTACAGATGTAATTACATATTGCAAATTTAAAGTTCTCATTAATGAAATATCAAATTTGAACGTAATATTATCTGCAGTTAGGAAAATAATTGCTGTCTGATCAGTTTTAGCAACTACAAACAGAAAAAACTACACTGGTTTTGCTATTTGAGGTGGGGGAGAGACTTTTTTTTTTTTTTAAACAAAGCATACAGGGTATACTTTAGTCTTGTTCCACAAGCTATGTCTTCAGAACCATGTATATGCAGATACTATAGCTGCTACTGCTCCGCTTGTAATTAATTACACTGCTAGTGTAGCTCTTCAGCAGGCAACTTTTTAAAAATAAGTCAAACAACAGCCATGACTGACTATGAGCCAAAAATGTATGGCTTACTGTGGTGGGGGTTTGTGAAGGATTTTATTTGAATACTAACTCTAATTAAGAACACACTGTAATGTGAAATCCATCTTTCTGAGATATGAATGGAAACTGCACTAAGTCTGGGAGGTAAAATTTTACTTCTATCATTTCTCCTTCTATCAGGAGATTTCTCAGGGATATAACACTATCAGTTTCAAAAAAAAAAAATTCTTAAAAAAATAAAACCAAATTCTCTTCACCTTGTAGGATTTCACTCTTCTGTGCAGCTAGTCATCTTTTCCTCCTCTCTCTCCCAGGTAACTTAATTGTTTGTGAATTACTGTAAGAATATTCAGTGGTAAAAGTTATTATGGTGACTGTCAATTATCCCATCAATAGTAAATGTTTCCCTACTAGTAATAAGGAAGTATGACCAAACACTGCATTTCTTTAACAAGAACTGCTACCTCTTTAAAATCTACTTAACTTCAGGACTGCAAACTGGTGAGACCCTGACAGGTCTAGAATTTGCAAAACTAGATCATAGTTAGGATCTTCTTTTTAAATTTTCTGTTAAGTAATCACTGCTATGTCTCAGTTTAATTCACAGATAAAATGTTAGGTAATAAACATCATATATGCTCTGACCTGAGTCCATGAGAGTATTTCAGCAGGGTTTGGACAGAAGTAAGGAACAGTTGTATTAACTTTGTAAGTAAAGCTTTAAAATTTTCAGGCCCAATGGTCTTTTATTGTTTTCTATTTTCTTTATTTTTTTTTTTTAAGTTCACACATTAATTAGAAATTACTTGCAATGGATAAAAAACAACCTACACAATATACCTGAAGGAAGCCCTACCTCTCCAAAACAAGTTCACATTACATTTTCTAAACAAAACCTAAAGCTCCAGTTATTGCAACAAGTTATCTATGCACTTCAGAAGTCTCAGGCCTGTCTGTCACAGTTAAGTATTAATAATACAAAGAGTAACAAAGAGAGATCAAAAGTGATATCCCAGGTTTGACATTATTGCTTAGCAAACACACCAAGAGCTTCTCCTGCATCATTTGCAACTTTTTGCTTTCTTCTGCTATAGATGAAATGTAGAACATGCATACTGTAGTTCTCACTCATATTGTCCCTCACAAGTAACTCATTGAATCATTTCTGTGCTGTGAAATATGGAATATGAGGTTGTATTTGTTGTTCACATCTCCGGAGATAACCCCTATGATCATATTCATCTGAAAGTTCCTATGCGGGTATACATGAATTAAGTAAAGATGATGGGATAAGCTTGCCATAGATCAAATATCCTGCTTTGCCAGGTTATATTTTACAAATATAATCTGCCAGCTTTAAGGACTTAATCCTACACATCAGAGGTGCTGAGCTCTGCTTGTATAAGCACAAGATAAAAAAGGATGAGCTGCGAAGAGGGCATAGTGAAGCTTGTGGCTGCATTAGTAGGAAAGCACTGCTACATAAATGTCAGCTTGTTCCCATTTAGAGACAGATGTTAAGGTGAAAGATGAGAGAGTAGAGTTTAGTCCCTGCTGACAGCTTACAATAATACTTAAGTCCACCTATCTCCAAGCACACCAGTCACCCTCACCTGCCCTGTGCTAACCAGAAATGAGCCTAGAAGTCTGCGTAACTTCTGCTGTAACTACTCAATATTTTGGTCCTTGTCCAGTGCTTATACACATCTGTGAAAACAATGTTGCTGATGCTCACACCTCCTTCTCTCTCTGTTGCATACGCCACAATGTCTAAAATGAATAGTTATCGCCTTATGACCTTTTTTAAAAAAAAAAAAACTATGCAGAGATTTTTATACTGAGCAGTTCCTGTATTTTAGCATTCTTACTAGTGTTTGCATTGAATCTAGCATGCTGAGAATCTGTTTAGCATTACGCATGAATGCCTTGCTTTGAAAGGATTTTCTCTTTAATTTTTATGCCTTTAAAGGGCTCTCAAAAGCCCCAAGCCAAACAGACACTTTTAATTTTAATGAATAAGGTATCTCAAATACAGGGATTCCAAAGCCCTCTGGCTGTTTTTGAATTCTGCATAAATGTTGGAAAAATTTGAACTCTGCTCATAAAGCACTGTGTCCTGTGGATGTTTCTTGTACATGGATGTACAAATATCATGAGGAAAGCAATTCTGCAAAATTTCTAGATTGCTGTCTATGAGTGTGTAGTTGTACATATATTCATTTCACTTAAATTGCAACACAAAGCCTTGTTATTTTCCCCTTTCTTTTATCTTACTCCAACTATCATTTTAGTAAAAAAATTTAAGTATTGGATCTCAATAAAATAAAAAAAATATTATTAATAACTTTTCTATCACTGGATCCAGCACATATTGCATGTGACAGAAACACTCAAACCCATTAGAATGTGACTTAAATATTAATTATTTTTTTTTTTTTTGGAACCTTACATTTTCAATTGTATTGTCTCTTCCTTCAGGAATCAGAAAGAGAAAAGTATAAAATGAAACAAAATATAAGAAGTAGGCATGAAGTAACTTGTTATCACAAAATATTCAGGATTCAAGTTAGCAAAAAACAGCCTTTTTTCTGCTAAGAGATAAAAAGTGAAACACAATTTGCATGCCAAGAGTCAGTAAGCATACTTGTTTCTGCTAACCAAAAATGGTATTTCCTCACAAACCTCTTCAGTGTGACTTTCAGCCTGTAATTTGTCCTGAAATTGCTGCCATTAGTGTCTAATGACCACATCCTCACCAAGCTTCAGGACTACCACACCAGTCTCCACTCTCTCAACATGTCACCTGCCTTTAACAATACATCTTCAGAACAGTGTTCTTCATGTTTCAGTTCTGTCATAGGCAATGACTTTTTTTTTTTCTCACTTACTCTATAAGACCACTGACTAAAATATACAGTGCCTTAATTTCTCTTCTAAAAGTGTTTTCCCAATGCCACATTTGATTATTCCCGCAAGGAAATACACAATATGTCATTATTGTCTTCACAATTTTTCTAAATAAAAAGATAATAATATATCCTAGAATCATAGAATCATTTAGGT
>NW_008630799.1:0-1102 GCF_000691845.1 Merops nubicus | reverse complement strand
TTTAGGTTGGATATGAGGAAAAACATCCTCCCCAAAGGGGTTGTCCAGGGGCTGTGCCAGGCTGCCCAGGGCAGTGGTGGAGTCCCCATCCCTGGAGGCACCCAAAAGCCATGGAGGTGTGGTGTGGAGGGAGATGGTTAGTGGTGGATTTGGCAGTGCTGGGGGAACAGCGGGGCTCAGTCTCAAAGAACACTTAAACAATTCCATGATGCCATTAACAAGTGGAGGTTCATCATCTGAATGACCTGTTCCAGTCACTGCTCCAACCTCCTACTAACATTCAGTCTGAGTCTTCAGAGCTGCCTTCCATGGTAACTGCCCCTGTTATCTGCCACTGCTCCACGAGTTCTCTCTAACAGCTCTGCCCACTGCAACACCCTAAGTTTATATCAGAGAGAAGGAGCCTCAAAATCACATCAGCTCAATATCATCCCTGAGTCCCAACCAGCTTCACCAAGGAGATTTTCAAAGTGTTCTCTGACTTGATGCTCCTTCAGCAGTGTCCATTCTCCTTCCTAAATGGTGCTTGTTCACTGAGATACAGGAAAAGCTTTTGCTTGTGAAGACTGATGCAAGGAAGACCTTGAATGTTAACCCTTCCTGTACTTACTTACCAGGTGACAAGCTCCAATGGCTCAACTAACATGAGAAATAACTAAATAAATTTGGAAAGAAGAATGAGGCTAAGACAGACATTAACAAATCCACCCTTGACTCTCATCTGAAACAAACTGCAGAATTGTGTGGTTTTCCCTCAGCCAACCCAAACTGATTATTTTTTTTTTTTTACTTTACCTGTGAATAAAAAGCTTTATAAATCTTTGTTTTGGGAAAAAGTGCAATCATCAAGAAGTTGTCTTGGGTGTGGAATTCAATTGGTAGGTGAGGAAGCAGAGAACTTTTGATGTCTATAAAGAGAGCAGCAACAATACTGGTTGAATCCTAGAAAAGGAAGAAACAGGACAAATTACAATTAAATTACTGAAGGAGAAGATAAAAAAAGGCATAATACATTAAATTGCAGGGATCAGAAGACAACTACAGTCATAGCTAGGCACACACACAGATCTGAATCTTCATCAGAAGGATCAACTGCAGGCAC
>NW_008630798.1:0-453 GCF_000691845.1 Merops nubicus | reverse complement strand
TAGAAACATGCTGAGGCTGCTGTGACAGTGTTGCCTTAAGAAGAAAAGAAAAAATTAAGTGCCCGAAGTAATTCAGTAGCTAATGCAGGGAACAAAAGCAGTACCCCTTGAAAAATAAGGAAGGACTGTCTTTAATCAGTTAGTATTGTCTAGTCGTTGTTATTTAACCTGATTCATTTTCTGTACTGACCTCTTAGAGTCAAACCCAGGGTCCAAGTGGTTTAGTAGTGAGTCCCAGAAAAGTCTACAAAAATATTCTTTCTCCTATCATCTGCTTCAAAAACTCAATAAAACCAAAGGTGGTCTCTCTCAAAAAAGGCTTCTCTTTATCATGCTTTTTCTAGTTTGACAAACAACACAGTTACTTTCTACAACTCTTGGTTTAGTTGCACATAAGGTTCCACAGTTTGTATCAGTTAATTTAGAGGTTCAGTCCACTTCTGTCATGTCTGA
>NW_008630797.1:690-984 GCF_000691845.1 Merops nubicus | reverse complement strand
ATGTGTTGGGGTGTGTTGTTGAGCGATTTTGAGGGGGTTTTGACCCATTTTGGGGAGGTTTTGACCCATTTTGGGGGGGTCAGACCCATTTTAGGGGAGTCAGACCCATTTTTGGGGAGTTTTAACCCACTATTAGGGTTTTTGACCCATTTTTGGGGAGGTTGACCCATTTTCAGAGGGTTTTGACCCATTTTTGAGGGGGGTAGAACCATTTTTGGGGAGTCAGACCCATTTTTATTTGTTTTTGACCCATTTTGGGGGGGGTCAGACCCATTTTCAAGGGGTTTTGACCCC
>NW_008630797.1:0-502 GCF_000691845.1 Merops nubicus | reverse complement strand
TTTTGACCCATTTTTGGGAGGTTTTGACCCATTTTGGGAGGTTTTGATCCATTTTTGGGGGATTTTGACCCATTTTTAGGAATTTTTGACCCATTTTGGGGTTCAGACCCATTTTTGGGGGATCTTGACCCATTTTTGGGGGTTCAGACCCATTTTCAGGGGGTTTTGACCCATTTTTGGAGGGTTTCAACCCATTTTTGGGGGGGTTGAGCCATTTTTGGGAGGTTTTGACCCATTTTTGGGAGGTTTTGACCCATTTTTGGGAGGTTTTGACCCATTTTTGGGAGGTTTTGACCCATTTTCAGGTGTTTTTGGCCCATTTTTGGAGGGTTTCATCCCTTTTTTGGGGGGGTTGAGCCATTTTTGGGAGGTTTTGACCCATTTTTAGGGTTTTTGGACCCATTTTCAGGGGTTTTGACCCATTTTTGGGGGATTTTGACCCATTTGGGGTGGGTCAGACCCAGTTTTAGGGTTTTTTTGACCCATTTTTAGGGGTTTTTGA
>NW_008630796.1:4160-4366 GCF_000691845.1 Merops nubicus | reverse complement strand
TGGAGCACAGGAAGCTCCACCTCAACACGAGGAAGAAATTCTTTACTGTAGGGGTCCCAGAGCACTGGAACAGGCTCCCCAGGGAGGTTGTGGAGTCTCCTTCCTTGGAGACTTTAAAGACCCGTCTGGATGCGTTCCTGTGTGACCTGCCCTGGACTAGATGGTCCTGCTCTGGCGGGGGGGGGGGGGTTGGATAGTGCCTGGGG
>NW_008630796.1:0-4117 GCF_000691845.1 Merops nubicus | reverse complement strand
TCCCTACTGAGGGTTGTTTGCAGAGAAGGTGAAGTGCTGTACCAGCCTTAAGCTCCATTCAGTGATGTTGCCTTTTTTTTTTTTGTGTGTGTGGCAGTCAGCTCCTGTCCTTTGCAAAACCAAGAGTAGCTTAAGGCCGTCGTTTCATGCGTGACTTGGTAAATTGTGCAAGGAAGGACACTGCCAAACGAGGAGCTAAGCCAGCTCTCAATAAGAGAGCCATCTGTGACCAAGTGCTTTAGTAAGTTTGAAAACAATTGAGTTCTTTCCCATTTTTACTTGGAGTTTATTTATCACATATGTAACTTTGCTGCTCCCCAAGAGTAAGTTTACATTACTGTATCCTTGCTTGCTATGCATTAAGGTTTGTGGTGGGGTGTGGTAGGTTTTTTTTGAGTCAAATGGTTTCATTTCAGACTTGATCCTGTGTGGTATTGAAAAATGATTTTGCATCAATATCACTTTTGATTCTCACTGGAGAGTTTTCTCAGGGTAGATGAAATTGAGATATTTGTGGCAGATAAGATGCATGTAAAGGTATTGTTACTGGCTACAGCAATATTCCCTACATGTAAAAGGGAATTTATTTCTGGAATTAGAAACATTTCTAAAATTGGAGTGAATTCAAAGTAAGCCTCTCTCCCTTAACCTAGCCTGTAATCTATTTTTATAATCTGTAATTACCTGTAATCTTTTCTGCCCCCTTGTTTCACAAAGTGCATGAAGTCTTGTGTGATGGTGTTTCTGTGTACCAAGGTTTACTGCATAGATCTGCAGTTTGTTTTAGAGGTCTCTTGAATTGTGGCTTAAAGGTTTGCAAGAAAGACTGCCTTTATTTAAAGTAGTGTCAATAATTTGATATATAATGTGTTGAAGTATTTTTCTTTGCTAACTTTGATGTCATTGTGTAAGGACAAATTCTTTTTAAAAAGGATGGCTGTACTTATCTTATTTAACACTGCTCTAAGAGCCAGAGAAAAATGGAGAAGTTTTCCTGAATCTAGGGGTTAAATCTGGCTTTTAATTTAGCTGTGTAACCTGTCTGAGGTAAGCATTTTACAGCTGGCAAAGTAAAGCAAATGGAGAGAAGGTAATAGGGTCACTAATGAGTCAACAAGAGACAGAGATCCTCTTTGTGCCAGATCGTTAGACCCCACTGCCTCTCACCTCCTTTGGAAACGTTTCCCGTGCCTGATAATTTGCCTGCTTGTTTCTGTTGACAAGCATACTCTGCAACAGGTAATTTTCGGAAAAGGGAAATATTGTTGTAATTTAATGTTGCTTTGGAAAGAGTTAAGAAGAAAGTTATTCTTTAAGTGTAGGTTAACGTAGCAGGCAGAAGGTAGGGAAACCCCAACAGAAAAATATCCACAGAAATGCAGGATGCCAAACTTCTCGAAGTTGTAGCTTCTTTTAGATAAGCACGCAGCTATTTGCATGGAGAAGTATTTTAGATACCCCATATCAGGAAAGACAAGGTTATCAACAGAAAGATCAGTATAGATTTATTATCTATCTCCTGGGGATGGAAGAATAAAATAACCCAGCCAGTCATGGGTACAACAGAGGAAACGATAAACTCAAACAGCATGGGGGACACAAACAATATAGCTTGACTAATAATGGGTGGAACAAACAAAGCCATAATCCCACTCACCACGGGTGATACAACCGAGAAGACAGGAAGGAACCCAGCACCCCCCACAAAACTATCCTGGGGGAAATACCTGATGGGATCATATTTAGATATCACCTTGATTGTTCAGAGATAGTCAGAAGGTCCTTCCTAAGGAGACTCTGTGTGGTACATCCACCAGTAGATGAACTCTCCCAATATCTCCAGAAACTTAAATCTGCTTAAATCTTGTTCTCTTAACAATCAGGACACCTGCTGCTGATCACCCAATTGGTTTTCATCCACGAATGGCCAGGTCCTGGGCAAAAGCCAACAGAGATGTTTTGGTACTCACTGGGCCTTTCCCTCAACAGCTGATGGCTTCTCCTCACACAATCAGTCTCAGTTGTCTCTGCAGAGAAGGGAACTGCCCCTGTATCAAACCCCAATTCTGAGCACTTCAAGAAGGCCATCACTTAGGTATCAATCCACATGTCTTTTGGAATTAATGTTGTCCATGAAAATACTAAATTTGTAACTTATCCTCCCAAGGGTGGGGATGTCAGTGCTTGTTACACTTGCTTTTGAAGCGTTCCCTTTTTACACTCAGATTATAAGGGTAAGTTAAAGATACTTAAATGCAAATTTTTTGTTGTTTCTGCTGAGTGAAGTTAATTTCTTAGCATCTTTACAGTTCTTCCTTTAGTCTTAAATTAATCTGTTTAAATATACCTCAAGTTGGACTACAGATGTCTATTAAAATAACAGTCTAATTTTGCAGCATTTACTCAACTCTGTAGGCAGTAATCTGCTTGAATTCAGTGAGGCTTTTTGGAAGACTGCATATGTACTGCCAAGACTAGCCCCAATGTTTGGGCAAGCTTTTAATGGTTTATTTTAATTTGTACATTAATTTGGACTAAGGTTTAATGTGATATTTCACCAACCTTTATAAAAGTAATTGAGGAAAAATATTTGGAATAATGCTGAAAGCATGTCTAAGTTTATGTTAATGACAGTCATACAGCTCTGTTGAGGTTAGGAAGCTTGGCTGTTTCTTGTATTGGTCTTTCAAACAGTTAGATTGACAATGTTTTGCACTCAGCATACTGTATACTAAGTATTTTCCAAAGACACCACATCACTTCTAATATTTTTAAATATATGCTAATGTTAGAGCCACTTTTTTGTTTTTCCCCCACCACTGTGAATTTCATTTGCACCTGAGGATCTTGAGTCCCTGGTTTTGCTGCTGTGTCAATAAATCCACTGAATGATAACCCTGATAATAACCCTTACACAAGGATGGGGAAAGAACCTCATCTCCAGCAACCATGAGAAATGTCACTAGTATTTACAAGACAAAAATGTGCATCAAGAGTGAAATGCAAAGATGCATTAGAACAACAAACTTTAAAAATAAATGGCAGTTGTAGCTGCTTAATTGCTTTGCTTAGACTAATGAAGTGTCTCAGGAAGTAATCTTTATGCTAAAAGATCTTTCAAAGGAGAGAAAAAAAAAAGGCGTAGACATACTGGGGAGTTCTATGGAGACTGTCAAGAGCAGTAAAGCTGGTGCATTCTTACATGTCTTTGGGAGCAAGTTCTTGGTGTTGTGTCTTCATGTAGTGAAAAGAAATTTCAGCGAGTGGACATTTGGCATTATCCTGTCTGCCCAAAGGTTTCCTCTGGCATAGGTGCCTCACTGAGAGGGTCTGTCAACGTGTGTGAATTTGCCTTACTCTGAAATATTCACTGTAGACATACAAATGATTGTAAAGGTTGGAGCACGAAAGAGAACGTCACTGGTGTGGTGGTTAGCTGGTGCGTGCATTTGTGCAAGAACAAGTCAGCTGTGGCAGCTGGAGCGGGGTGGTGGAGAGGGGAAAGCAGGAGACCGATGGAGTGGGGGAAGAGAGGTGGTACTGCACGGTGGAGGAGGGAGGTGGTGGTGTGAGCTCTGGGCAAGGAGCAAAGAGCTGCTCGGCAGCAAGGTGGGTCTAACCCCCGAGCTGTGCTGGGTGAGTCGGAGATGGAGAAATGGACACAATGCTTTGAAAGCGGGGATGGAGCAGCGGGGATGCCCAGATGGCACCAGCTTCTACAGAGCACTTCTGTAATATTTGGCTGCGCTCTGGAGCTTGTAGGGCCGCTTTTAGCGTGGGAGCTGCTGCTCCACATCCATTCCCCTGAGCCCCACGGCAGGGGTTTCTGGTTGGCAGCTCCTGCATCAAGGGAAGGAGTACACTCGGAGGTTTCCCGGGCTACCAGCCTTTGTCCGGGAAGCGTGCTCAAGTTTGCCACTCTTCTGCCCCAAGCCTGGTGCTGTCGCTGTTCCCCAGCTCTGACGCCCCCTCCCCCGACCGCCCGGCTCTGACTCATTCGCTGGTGCTTGTGGAAGCAGAACGGGAGGTGGGGGAGCTTCAAAGTATCCGCGGCCGGTCTCGGTGTGCGAAGGCGCCCGTGAGCTTCGCCCCTGCAGGGGCGGCGGTGCCGGGGGCG
>NW_008630795.1:13112-23682 GCF_000691845.1 Merops nubicus | reverse complement strand
GACCCGCCTTCCTCTTCCTCGCGTCATTGGTCTGAGAAACGCCCTTTGCCCCCACGTCTGCGTTTTTAATGCCTTCCCGTCGCTTCTCGGTGTCATTATTGCATCTTTACAAAATGAATCAGCAAGAAAGAGCCGTTAGATCTTTTCTGTTTATATTTTTTTTTTAATAACAAGGTGTTTATAGCGCCTCCTGATGCCTCCAGTGAGTTTTGGCCTTAGGGCTCTGAAGTTAGGCTACTCTTGTTTGAGTTCAGGCACAAAAAAAGCACTTCAAAACTCTTTTTCCTTTACTTCTCTTTTCGTGACTGCCGTATGCCTTCTGCTAACCTTCCAGACTTGTCCTAATCCTGGCCGCCGGCAGGCTAGGCAGCTATTGTGAGAATTGTAAAGCTGAGTACTGAGTGATAATTAGAACAATTCCATAATTAGCCGTGTGGGCTGAAGAGAAAATTGTTTAAAAGTAAAAAATGATGCTGGAGCGGATGAGTAATTAACCCCTGCCCTTGTAATGCTTACCACTTTTTTCTGTACTGTGCCTTGGCTATGCTTTAAGTCATCCAGCAGCTATAAAACGCTGGAGTTTGTGCAGGTTAAAATTGTATCTTACTCAGATGGCCTATTTGTCTGCTTAATTAACTTTGGAAAACTGCTTTTTGTTACTCTGTATCTCAAAGAGGCTCAGAGCTGGGAGGATTAGTTGAGGTTGGGACATTACTCTGTGTCTGTTCTCCTGCACTTGAAGATAGCTTGTCACCTTGTCCTATCTTAATTTGACAAGCTTTTTCTTTCATTCTTTTTTTTTTTTTCCTTTTACACTAACAGAAACGGAAGCTCCACTTAAGCCCAGAGCAATGTAGCAACTTCTATGCAGACCAATATGGGAAAATGTTTTTTCCTAACTTAACAGCCTATATGAGTTCTGGACCTTTAGTTGCTATGGTTCTTGCCAGACATCGAGCAGTCTCTTACTGGAAGGAATTGCTTGGACCATCAAACACCTTAAAAGCTAGGAGAACTCACCCTCACAGGTAACTCACTGTTTAGCCTTGGGGAGCTTGGTAGGATTTTGTCTTTCTCTTGTCTTCTCACTCTGTTTGTTTATTTTTTTGTTTTTTATTTTACAATATAATCCTAGAATGGTTTGGGTTGCTCAAAGCCCCAACCAGCCTGATGTTGAACACATTCAGTGATGGAGCATCCGCAGCCCCCTGGGCAACTTGTGCCAGTGTCTCATCATCCTCATAGTGAAGACCTTCTTCCTTACATCTAATCTAAATCTCCCCTCTTCCAGTTTGAACTCATTACCCCCCATCCTATCACTACAAGCCAGTGTTAAATGCCCCCACCCCCAGCTTTCCTGTAGGCCCCCTTCAGACACTGGAAAGCTACAATAATGTGTCCCTGGAGCCTGCTCTTCTCCAGGCTGAACAACCCCAGTTCTCTCAGCCTGTCCTTGCAGGTGAGGTATTCCAGCTCTCAGAACATCAAGCAGGGCTCCTCTGGCCCTGCTCCAACAGGTCCATGTCCTTCTTGTGTTGGGGGCTCCAGAGCTGGGTGCAGTACTCCAGGTGGGGCCTCACCGAGGGGCAGAATCCACTCCCTTGACCTGCTGGTGACACTTCTTTTGGTGCAGCCCAGGAGGTGACTGGCTTTCTGGGCTGCTCTGAAACACTGTTAACTCAACAGAAATACAGATTTTGAGTGGCCTGTTATCTCCTCAGTTTTGTATAACACAGCTTTTCACCTTTTTTTTTTAAATATGTAAAGTTCACCCATTTGATGGAGAATGCTGAGTGCATGAGCATAAATTTTAAACACCCACATATTTTTTTTCTAAAACCAAAATTAAGCCTGGTTAATGAATTCCTATATATTGCTTTTGTATGCTGTCAGAGTGTAGAGTCTTGGAAAGGATTTGCAGTTGCCTACCAAGCAGCTTTTTCTCTTGTTTTTAGCTTAAGAGCCATCTATGGGACTGATGATCTGAGGAATGCACTTCATGGCAGTCTCAGCATTTCCTCAGCAGAGAAGGAAATTCGATTCATGTTTCCAGAAGGTAAAATGGTTCAAATAATATCTGGGTAATCTTTGGGGGGATGGTGTCCTTCCTGTTATTACTTGCCTCTGTCCAGACTCTAGATACAGTGGGATTTAGAAGAGGTTTGTTTGCTGTACGTATGAGCTAATATTTTCTGATGTGAAAAACTTACCCTATTTGAAGAGCCATTACAGAGATTGCTTCTGCTTTCCAAACTCTTGTGGTCTGGGAACTGAAGCAGACAGAGATGGTTAAATGAGAGGAAATGGGAAGCTGTTACACTCCAGTGTTTTTCTGGCACTGTCAGCCCTGGGGAATCCTGTTGGCTTGAGATGACTGACTCACCTATGGGCTCAAGTTGTGTAATTCCTGTTTAACAGCAACTGGATGCTCCCCTGACAGTGCAGTGCCAGAGAAATGGGCCATAGAACCTGGAGAGCCTGGGAGAGGATCTCTTGTTGGTGATGTAACAGTTGAAAGGTGGCTTTGTGCTTTGACAGAAAGCTGCAGGGGAAACTGCTAGAAAAGCTTGTCTGTCTGGGTCAGCTATCACTTAGTTTGGTAAAAGATGCTGCACTTCCCTACAGCTTTGCCTGTTGTAAGCCACAGCTCTTCTCCTTGCCCTAGTGACAAAGCAGGATGTAAGGTGAGATTTTTAGGGGGTTCACCAGCTTCACAATGCAAGAGGGGGGTACTGAGCACGGGCTTTGTCGTTCCTCTCCTGCCACCAGCACATCTTGAAGGGTGTAGGTTTCCCCAGGTGATCTGCTTTCCTCCCCTTCCATAATTGTCTCCAATTAGTAAGGTTACCTCAGGAGCTTTGTAAAGGGGTTCAGGTAGTTTCCCTGCAGTCTGTTGTGGGAGAAGCTATAAAACCCATTATGTATTATTAACTTATTAAGAAAAACAGCAGCTGGTGTCTGAACAGCCTTGGAGAGAACGCCTGTTTGAAGGACTCTGCGAGCTGCTTTCCAACCCCTGCGGTTCCTCTTTGCAGCAATCCTGGAGCCAATTCCAGCTGGACAAAGAGCCCGAGACTACCTGGCCCTGCATGTGAAGCCCACGCTGCTGGCCGGGCTCACGGCGCTGTGTAAGGAGAAGCCTGCGGACCCCATGGTGTGTGCACTCTGCCCCGGGCGCTGGGGCACCTTCCCTTTGTGTTGGTAAAGCCCCTGTCTGTAGGGAAGTTACTCTTCTGTTAGAGAGCTGGGCTGTTCTGGCCACCCGCTAATGAGCTAATCAAATAACTTGTGCCTTTCAAGAGGATGAGTGGTTTGTTAACTGTTGAAATGGGGTCAGGAGTGACTGAAATCTGCCTTGATGAAAGAAGGGGGTTTTGGGTGACTTCTATGAAGCTCTTTCTAACATGTCGTTGTTACTGATGGCTGGGAAAGTAAGTGGGTATTGCTGTAAGATGTCAGATATAAGTGTCTACTTTATTTACTGTTCCTGAGGTGAGTTTGAGATGAAATATCTCTCCTACAACAGATACTAAGTGAGATTAAATGCTAATCACACTGGTGGTAGTTAGATGGTTGCCTAAAGTACTGTAGAGTTCTTAGCAAAGCTGTCTACACTTTATCTTTGTTATGTTTATTTAAATTAATGTTATTAACTCTTCTTTAGGATAAGCTATGATTTTGCACTGATTAGCATTTACTTGTGTTGCTCCACAGTTCACCAGGAAAAGGAATTATGATCGTTTTGAGTGAAACCTACCTTAAATAGTTAAGCTGATCTACAGAAAATCCTTGTCTTCTTGTGACCCCTTTCTAGTTATCAAGCTGATGCATCTTGCCCTCCTCTCACATATTCCTCCTTCTTGCCGTGGATATCATTCACATAACAGTTCTTGGTGGAAAGATCAGAGTTAATTTCCTGTTGGTTGGTTTGTGGTGCTGGTGTTTGGATGTTGGTTTTTTCTTTTCAGCCTCTAAACAAAATTAGCTTTCTTTCATCTGGAAAAATACGGTAAATGTTTTATGCATTCTTAAAGTTCAAGTCGTTCACACCAGTACTTCTCTAAGAATGTAGATAATTAGTCAGTGAGACAACTCAGTGGCACTTGTGGATTCTACATCATTATCAGGCTTTTAATCAACATTGCATTGTTCTGAAAGATACATTTCAGAGAAAAAAGCCCGGAAAAATAGTCAGGTGTGTTTGTGGGAACTGTGTGGTATATATGGGGTCAGTTTAAATGTTGTGGGCTTGTTCCAGCTTTATAACCTGTTCACTTTCTCTGTATCTCTGGCACTGTCACCACAGAAGTCTAGGTAACAGAGCTGGAGAAGCCTTTTCATCCATCCCTTTGCCCGAAGGCCAGACCAATTGTATCCAACCATTCCTATTAGGTGTTTGTCTGGCCTGCTCTTTAGATCTCCAAGTGATGGAGAATCTCCAGGCAATCTGTTCCAGTGCTTAATTTTACCTAATGGGAAAGCTTTCACTGAAAGGTAGCTGAAATCTGCTGTGCTCCAGTTCTTAGCCCATTACTTGTTTGGGGCTTTTTTCCTTTTTCCTGTCCCTAGAGGCTATTGAAGACAGTGTAATATCACTCTTTTTTAATTTTTAATTTAATTTTTAAAATTTTATTTTGTTTTTTTATTGGCAGCAAACTATTGCATATTTGAGGAGCATTACCAGCTTTTTTTTTGCCTTCAGCTTTATCTTTGCTATATTAAAACGTGACTTGTAAGAAGAAAAAAAAAATCAGATTTCTCTAACTCATTGTTTGATTTTTTGCTTCCAATGAATCTCTGCATTCTGAGCACAATTTTCTAGCCAGCTATGTGGTAACAAGTAGTAACTTTGTCAAGACCATTCTTTCCTTCTTTCCTTGCTTGTAAAAAAGCTATAAAGCTCCATGAAATAGTGTCAGTAGCTTTACTAAAATGAAAACATGGTGTTTGCTCCTTCTCCCCTGTCTATAATGCCTGTGACCTTGTAGCAAATCAACATTTTCCTTCTGTTACAACTTTTTTTTCTGAATTGTTGGCTTTTCACTTTGTTACCTGCTAGATGACTTGCAGGGATATTGATGGAATGTTGTTTCTCTCTGATATTGTTCCAGGAATTGAAGGACAGGTGATTTTGCTTTTCCTTTTTTTAATTTTGTTTTTCTTTCTTCTTGAAGATGACCTCAGAAGCTACCTGTCCACTCAGGAATACTTGCTAGCAGCACAGAGGTTGCTCAGCCAATTCCTGAAGTAACACAGGATAATTTTAATCAGGCTCAAATGATTTAAAAAAAAATTATTTTTCCCAAGTAGTCGTTTGAAGGGCTTTTGGACTTTTGTGGTTTGGGATTTGGTTGGGTTTGTTTTCCATTTCTGTCTTGAGTTCTGCTACTGGTGACTAAGAGGATTGTCATAGACTCTGCTTGTCTCTTTTTGTACCTGGTAATAAAAGGGTTGCTCTCCTATACTATCAATTCCTTCACTTCACAACATGCTATGACGTTTGTTGTACTTAGCATTCCAGAAACTCATCGGCAACAGCCTTGTGAAGCAAATAAAGAGGTGTTAAAACCTTCTCTGTACAAGTGGAGAGATCGAGGCAAAGGGTTAATTTGCCTAGGGCCAGGCCAAGACTTTGGCAGTTGCAGCTGGGACTCGGGGGCATTCATGCCTCCCACGTTCTTATTTAAGTACAACGTGCTGAAAAACTTGTAAGATTAATTTCAAAAAGTGGCCACGTTTTGTTTTGGCGTTGTAGGTACTGTAGGGTGATTTCAGTGCAGGAGACTGGCACTTGTAATGGGTGATTTCTACACAAAGTACCTGCAAGTGTTGTCAGGAGTGATCCTTCCTTAAGCAGTTTCCTGCATATTGTACAGCCTCGTTCCAAACAGGAGTTATCAGATTATTTGAAGTATGGCTCAAATGTTCTCTTGTAGACACAAAGACAGACACTGCCAGGAAAAGCTGTCTTCTGAAGGTCACTGTGAATTGCTCAAAAGCTCTATAAACTGTGAGCATTTTCAAAAAAAAAAAGCAGGTTATTTGCATGTCCATTTTTTTTTTGGAAGGGTCTTAATTGTGCAGCACAGTAGGAGAGTGTCCATATCAAAGGGGTCAGACAATGCTTTTAATATTCTCTCAGACACTAGAAGACAACAGAAAACGTTTGGGTTTTTTGTTCCACAGACTTGGCTTGCTGACTGGCTGATTGAACACAATCCTAATAAACCCAGGCTACAATATCAGAGCACTGAAGAAAAGCATCAAGAGTGAGAGCTCAGTGGAAACCATCTCAAGCCTTCCAAGTTAACAGATGTGTATTTTCAGTTTCTGTTTATCCCTTGGCTAGGTAAATCAATATTATCTGAAGTTAGTGTTATTGTCTCAACTACCTGATTCTTCATGGAATAAATAAACTCACCTTTAACCAAGATTTAACAGTTCTAGCAGCTTTCCTATTAATAAAGTGAATGCAGAATGACATGATAAATTTTTGGTGTCTAGAAAAAGACAAAATTCCCATCAGATGTGACTTAACTGCTATTTTCCCCATTTATCCTTGATTGCTGTCTGGGGAGAATCAAATTTATACCAGTGGAGATTCCAAAATGCCATAAGCTGTCCTGTGCTTGGTGAAACTGAGAGCTGTGATCCAGTGGGTTTTTAGCAGACACAGACTCCGTTATGAAGGGAGTTACTTGGACATCAAAAACAATCACTGGAGGCATATTAGCAACTTTAGCATTCTAATTGCTGATGACATCACTGAGCTAAGGTCACTCTCCAAGATGATTCACTTGGAATGTAATTTGAGGGAGTTACTTGGAAGTGCAGTGGTGGTGAAAGGCAGAGTGGTTATAAATCAGCCTTTGATTTCCATGAGCAGCCACAAGGTGTATTTTAGTCAAGGACTAATGCTGTCTTCCAACATTTGTTTGAAAGGAAGGTGCTTATTAGGAACTGCTCATCTTAAGGGTGTTTTCTGTGTTCACCTGCTTTTGAAAGGTATGCAGATTTCTGTTCTTTTCCTTGTGGTGTTGTTTACCCTTGAACTTTAATGTGCTCTACTTGAGAATTGGGAACCATGCTGGTGAACAGGGAATGGGTTAATTCTGCACTATTACCTTCCCTAAAGTAACTGGACTTTTTTTTGAAGGGCCATGGGGCTTTTAAATTTTATTAAAAGAGCTATAGTTGTGCTGGTAACTTCAAGCTTTGTACCTGATGGTTTGACTGGCTAGGACAGAGAGAGAAACCTCATTTTCACAGCTCTGAACTGCTGGTATGCTTGACTAATGCCAAACAAACAAGCAATTTCATAATTTGCTTCATAAAAAACACTTGCTCTCCCAACTTGAGTAATTACCAGGAACATAAGTCATTTGTAACATTAAACTGTTTAAGCTAATTGTTTATCTTCTCAGTGGAATAAACCACTGTTGCCAGCCCAGAGAGCAAATGTTTAGAAAGCTGGTCCCTGCAGTACTGAGACCTAAAAATCTTGGGACTTTTAGGAGAAGAAACAAGAAAAGCAAGCCCAAACCCACAAATATGAAGAAAAAAACATCTGAGGTGGTTAGAAATGCAGTAAATGGATCTGTTTACAAGTAATTTATTCTGCCTATAATTATTGTCCCCGTATGTGTCTGATTGCTCCAATTACAGGACAGTTCTGCTTTGTGGTTTCCTGTCAGCCAAACAAAAAAAAATCTTTTCTGAAGATGCCAGAAACTAAAATCCAGTGAATTTGTCACACATTCTCCTATATTTTGTTAGTTCCTGTGGCATTTGCTTGCTTATTTTGATGTGCTACTGCTTGGCAATAAAAATCTCCTTTATGTTACTGCTGGTGTTCTCAGTTTTGCTTTTGTGACAGACCTGTGTACCTATAGGAGGTCAGAACTTCCTAGAGAGTGTGAGGGTCCTTGCTGGGAGAAAGGACAAAAGCAGCTGAGGTTGCAAATGTTACCTCTATAACCCAGGCAATATTAAGTTTGTCATTCATGTGTGTGTTCATCCTGGATTTATTCTCTAATATTAGAGCTAGCAGCTTCAGTTGCTGACTGAATGGTCACTTCCATTTTGCCAAGGGAAAGGTAAAAGGAGAGGAGACAGCTTCATCCCCTGGATGCTGACCTGACTGGCTGTATCTGCACACCAAGGAGTGACCCAGCAAGCCCCACAGGTGAGGTCTTGAGGAACCTGCTTTGGTGAGGAGGATGTGGGCAGCAGTCAGCCCTGGCAATGTAAAACGGACACCCAGCCTGGTCCCCTGGGGGAGCTGTGACACCACGGGAGAGGCTGCTGGAGGACTTGCTGCTTACATTTCTTTTGATCTTTATGTGGCCCAGGGTGCTGTGGGCTTGGCCAGTATTATAAATCCATATCACAGAAATGTAGTTTTGGGGAAAAAACAGATGAACTGAAAGATGTCTTCCTGTTTGGTGTCAGCAAGGTAAGCAGCTCTCTGTGGGAACAAGTGACCTGTCTTCTCCCTCTGTCGGGTCCAATAATTACCTTGCCTGTTGAGTTTTATTGGGTATTTTTAACTTTGAGGGAGTTTATTTTAGTTTTACTGCCTGAGTGCTGGAAAGGAGCTGTGTCCATAAAACCAGCAGTGCAGTCTGTTTCCCATAATTCTGGGGGATCTTTCCACAGACTTTCTCCTGGAACTTTGTTTATCATACGCTTGCTATCGCCTGCTCTGGAAGTTATTCTTGGAACTATACAGGTCGCCCTAGCCTGGGGTATATGATTGTTCAGCCTCCTGTCTCATAAGGGATTTATTATCTTTAAGAGACATTAAACCACCAGGAACCTTGAACATACTTTAAAGATGGCAGAAATCTCAGTCAAAGCCAGTTCCCCATTGTCCACGTAAGTCAGAACATTCCACCCCACCCAGCTTCAGAAATCAATCACTGCTCAGAGCTTAGGGCTTTAATTCAGCAATTTTAAGGGGAAAAAAAAAGGTATTACATGGAGATTTGCAAACCCTTGTCTTTCTTGCATAGGAAAAGGGGGGAGGATTTGTCTGTCTTAAAGCTAGTAATCTTGACTGTCCTTTAAACAACAGTTACCTAAGCAAAATTGGTACACTGGTGATAAACTGATGGACATTTCTCTCACGACACTATAAGAAGGGAAGGAGTGACTCAGATTTACATTTTTTTTTGGTGCCACATTCATGACAGGTTTTATTTAAAGACTCAAGGGTCTTAGTTAATTTTAATTAAGTCAGAGCAGTCAGATCAAGATATTTTCTGTTATTCTGGACAGCAAATGTTGGTTGTTTTTGGCACTACCCAACAACAGTGCATCCTCTGAAAATAGTGTGATGAAAATATGGTAGTTTTTTAATTTTCTTTTTAAAAATAGTTACTCTTCAGATTTTTTTTTTTTTTTTTAATTTTGTTGGAAAGAGGGAACCTTTTGCACATCATAAAAAGGTAACCTGCAGTTGTTTTTGCTTAGAGGCCAGATTTGTTCTTGGGCTAGAAATACGACTTCAGTCCTCTGCTCATTACCTGCTGCTTTGCTTTACTCACACAGGCTTAGCTCAGCCCAGCACAGGCACGTCACAAGGACCATCACAGGAAATGAGGACTTCCTTCTGCTGTCTTTTTTTTGGATGGTCAATGAAGAGCAGCTGCTTGGACCTGGAAGTCCTCCATGAGCTCCCCTGGCTGTGGAGAGTGTCAGCAGCATGACTGATGTGTTGAGCCTCCCTGGGAGGATGCCTGACAAATCACCCGAATGCTGCCTCCTGCCAAGTGTTCCTGGAGATGCTGCCACGAGCTCAGGGGAGAGCCTATTGTTGGCCTTGTGAGCCAGAAAGGAGGCATTGTTGTAAGATGAAGCAGTTGGAGGGAGAAGAAGGCAGCTTGTGGACAAGTGGGTGAATGATACTCTAATAATGATAACACTGAAGGATTAAGAATTCCTGTTGGTTTACTGCCCAGGAGTAACAGTTTACAGCTGAGGGAGGTGGTGCTTTCATAGAAACTTCTTCATGTAGCACCTTGCTGGGTGCACTACATTTGTCTTGTTTGGCACCATACTTTGTCCCCTGAGGACAGCTGCCTGACTCGTTCTTGCTTGGCTGTGGCACTATTCTGCATGGTGATTTAAAAAATAAAAGAAAAATGATGAAAATCTTCTCACCTGGGATCTCCTGGTCAGCCTGGATGGATCTTCTGTATGACTAGAGAGAATTCTGAAAGGCAGTTGGGTGCAGTCTGCCAGCCCCAGGCTGCCGGCCTGAGCAATCCCAAATATGAGCTCATCCTAAATTTCAGGCAAATTTTATGTGCAAAACCCTAATTTGCTTCTAAATACTCTTGCCTTTAGTAAAACCACTCTGCAAACCTCTCATGCTTCTTTATAATCTATTTATAGTCAAGGCTTCAGCTCTTATTTCCTTGCAAGGGGACGGTTGGTGGTTGTTACATTTCCAGGGTCTTGCCAGGTTAGGAAATTCTGCCCTTCCAAAAGAAGCATCTTATTGCCGTGCTGGCTGTGTGTTCTTATCTCTCTCAGGTGCTGTAAAGTCCTCTCTGACTGGGTGGCA
>NW_008630795.1:0-13081 GCF_000691845.1 Merops nubicus | reverse complement strand
TCAGTGTGAAGGATGGTGGTTTTGTATGGATTTAGTTCTGTGTCAGGCCTCCTCTCCCTATGTGAGAAAATTCCCAGGGGCGTTTAACGTGCGCGTGCGGATAAATCTCCCACGTGCCCCATAAAGTGCTTTACTGGGGGCCAATATAAACCAGTCATTACAGGGCCGTGTTTAAACTTCTGAGATTAACACAGTCTCTCAATTGCACTTATTTTTATAATGTGTAATTTAGCCACTGAACCGTGAAGAGCTGTGGCATAACAAGGTCTTTGGAAAAACAGGCGTTCCAACTGTGCTTTCAGTTTGCTTCCTTGTAAATCTGGAGCAGTTGCATTCCCTTCATTAAGGGAAAATTGGATGATTTCTGGGAGCTGCTCAGATGATATACATACATCTGAAGTGTGTTGTCACATGTTAGCACAGCACATTCCCCACTCCTATTGCCAGCAAAGCGTTTGTGCTGTTTTTCTCTGGACTTGGGCAATGCTGATTTCTGTTTTGTCATTTAGTGTTTTGTGCAGTGGTATTTTTGCCAGGACAAGGGAATTTTGATCCAGGCTCAGTATGAAAACCAGATACTTTTTTTTTTCTGTGGCAACCACACTTGTATAGCCCTGGGATCATCCCCTGCTACTTACCACTTCCAACTAAACTATCCCATAAGGCTGTTTCAGAATGCTGCTTTTTCCTTCAGAGGTCTTCCATGTAAATGTACTGGACTGACCAGCAAAGTTTTGACCGTGACTGTCTTTGTTTTGCAAAGTTCTCTTGTGAACAGGCACCATGCTGGCTCCCCTGAATAGCACCAACAGTGTGATTGAATGGCAGCAACAAAGGTGTAGGAAGTGAAATGTCCATTCAATTTCCTATTCATGTAAGTGATAGTTTATCATACTGATCATTAGCTTCGTGGAGTTAGGGTCTGTGATGGTTCTGAAGCCTTTTATTGCCTTTTTTTTTAATGAAGAGCAATAAAACTTTGCCTCACCCGAGTGTTGACTCCGTGTTGAGGCATTCTACAAACTCAGTGTTAGAATGGATGTTAATCCATCATTACCTCTGGGCAAGAGTGTCACCACACTACCAAGCAGCCATGATCTGTCTTTACCAGTTGCTTGTTCTCTCTGCAAAATCTTCCTTTTTTAGACTACATGGGATAAATCCTGAAAATTTTAAGCAATCCATAAGCATAGTTTGCATAACGATGCCTAGTTTCTTTGTCTCTCCTCAGTAGATGAGGCAATGCTGTACAAAGGACCCAGCAGTACTCATACGTACAAGTGTGAAGGTCAGGGACAGGGCAGTCATCCTTTGGACCTCCTTGGGTCATCCTTTGGAACAGCAGCAGGATCAAGAATGAAACCCAGCTCCCTTTAATTCCAGCTTCACGTCCTATCAGCTGAGCAACAGGTCAGTACATCTCATCAATAAAAAAAATATCTGCTTGTAGTAAAGGAGGTCTGGCACTGTGAACAGGATCTGTAGCCCAACCTAATGTCCTCTGAGTTAATGTGGAGGAAGCCTCTTCACTGTCTTTTTGGGAACAGAACTCAAGTCAAGGCTCCTGGACTCCATTCATGCTTGCCCACCAGTCTCCTGTGTGCCTCACAGTTCCATTTTCCCATTTGAATGTGGGCAAATATCCACATGATCATTCAATTCCTCATGGACTGCAAGGCTGAACAGTCCATTTCTTGGAACTTTAGTGCTCATGAACCTGTCTCCTGCCCTAGACTTTGGAGTGGAAATCCAGGTCGTTGCACAAGCAGATGTTACTGCGTACGCACTGCTGGGATCTGCACGTGTAAGTGCCTAAATGCACGTAGGAACAGGGAGTTTAATGCCTGTGTTCTCAAGGTTTGCCAGTCGTTTGGGCTTGGATCATTTGGCATATCATGTTTTGAAGAGTTTCCTTGGAGGCAGTAACTGGTTACCTGAATATGTGTGGAGACTTTCTCTCTGTGGTGCAATGTTTTAATGCAGAATGCTGCTGTTGCTGTAGTAATGCCTGTGGCAAGTCTGTTAGTGACTTCTGGACTTCCTAAATCAGGGATCAGAAGTGAGTGGCCAGTTTTCTTTCAGTCCAGCCAAGGACTATTTTAAAAATTAAGGTATTGCAGAATAGCCTTAAAGAATCAGCTGTTCTAACATCATTTAAGAATGTCTTACGGTAAAAGAAGAGGTGGTACTTTAACACATCCCTTGCTATTAAGCATTGCAGTAATTATTACATGTAAATCCAGTTTAGTGGGAACAAACTGAAGCCAAAAGAACATTTCAACTGAAAATAGTGATAAGAAAACTTCTATGCAAGGCAGCTGTGGAGGGGGAGGCTGGGGAGCTGCAAGGGGCAGTGGGAAGTCATCCCTTGTACGTGGAAGTGAAAATGCTCTAGTGACATCTCCAACTGTTTTGTTTTCTGTGCTGCTGTCTACAGGCACTAAAGGCAATGATCCAAGAGGGAACCACAGGCTGCATTCACTTACACTGACTTTTGGAGCTGGGAAACAAAGAGAACAGGTAGAGAAAAGGCCAAATAAGGACCAGCATGTTCCTCTTCTCTGCAAGCTCAGCTCTGGCTGCCTGTGTCTTCCTCAGCTCCTACAACGCTGATGTGAAATGTTTCCCTGTGCCTCCACCTTGCTGTAGAGCTGAGGTCACTAAGAGTATTTGCAATCTTGGGGTGTGTAGGTGGGACTGCCCTGGACATTTCCCTTCATCATTTGGCATGAGGGAAAAGGTGTAAAGTATATTTTTTCCACCTTGCAAATACTCTTAGTGACCTCAGCTCTGCAGCAATCCTGGGGTGTGTAGGTGGGACTGCCCTGGACATTTCCCTTCATCATTTGGCATGAGGGAAAAGGTGTAAAGTATATTTTTAGATGAACAGTTTTGTGTGTGCTTTCATGGATTTACTGCAGAAGATGATGTTGGACCACATCCTTAGGTACTATAACCTGGTGTAATTCTACTGTGGTGAATGCTGTTATGTCAATTTGGGTATCACCTGAAAATGTAACATCCTGACAGTATAAACTGGCAGCTTTTGATTTCCCCTCCCTTGAACTGACAAGAAATGGAACCCTTATCTATCTACCCAGTTCAAACAAAAATCAATTGTTTCGTTGTCACTTAGTATTAATTTGCAGTTCTATGGGTTTTCTTCCTTGAAGAAAAGGTTAAACACAGAAGAAATTTCCTTTTTTCTCCCTCTCAAGTATGTTTAGGTAACAGAAGCACATTCACACTTGGAGAGACTACCCCAAGGCAGCCTGGCTTAATAGACTCTCCATCTCTTGCTCATCCCCCAGAGCCTTACTCATTTAACTGAATGGGTTAATTGTGAATCATCTTCTTATTTCCTCCAAAGAAAAGATGCAGAAAGCTACAACATTCCCCTTAGGTGTCTGCACACCCTGCACCCCCTGCTGCAGCCTGAACTTAAGACACCAGGGTAGCTGCAATATTAGCTGCATGGGAATGTTTTGGGTTTCCCTGGCAAAACAGGCCAGTCTCTCCAAGTGTGAATGTGCTTCTGTTACCTAAACATACCTGAGAGGGAGAAAAAAGGAAATTTCCTTTTTTTTTTTTTTTTTGTATTTAACAAAAGAATTAGCAGTCAAACCCCTGAGGAAGAGGCTGTAAGCCAATGTGTCCATGGTGGAAAAGAGACAGTTGGAATTAAGAAGCAAGACTAGCATGTCCAAAACTTTAAAAAAGTTTTTGTTGTTTTTTTATCCATAGACCTTTTCTGGTTTCCTTTATGTGGCTGTCTTGAGAGCCTCTGGCTTTCAGCAAGCAGAGAAGTGGGTGTGTGTTCCCTGGTACCTCAGAAAATAAGGGTGTGACTCTGGTCCCTCACAGCAACAGCTGCGTGCTGGTGAGATGGGTGAGCTGGAGATGCCATGTCCCATTCCTCCCTGTCTGTCTCTAGCAGCCAGAGTACCTGTGGGGAAGCCCCTCAATCACCAGAGAGCTGCCAAACGAGGATTGATGGACCTTCACTTGACAGAGCAGAGCAGAGGACAATGCTGGGCTAAACCAAGGAGCAGACCTGCCACTGGGGCTCTTCCCCCTTCACTTCCCAGACATCTACGACCCTGGTGACAAACTGCTGCTGAAGGTAGCTCCTGTGGGGCACATCTCTGGCAAGTCCCCTTGTACCCTGCAAGCACCTATCTGTGGTGCTTCACTGCTTTCTGTGCTCATTTTTCCAGCCTTTGGGCCTTAATTACTTTTTTTTCCCCCATCGCTGTGTGGCTGTGACAAAAAAGTGTCTTGGGGGTGAAAAGTTCTGTGTGAGAAGCTGCCTGTTGTTGTTCAAAACACAGCCCAGGGTGGCATTTGTCTCAGATGTGGCACCTGAAGGACAAGTCTGTTATCCTGTGACTCCTGAGCTGACATGTTTTCCCAAAAGCCAGTAATCTCCAAGGAACTAATGGCCTATCTGGGAAAATAAAGCAAGACATGTAAATTGCTTTAATGGGATACTGTAAAGCATTTATATCTCCTTAAAAAGAAGCTGAACTGTATGCACAAGATGATAGAGGAGTTTATTTTCACATGTGGATTTGGGAGCCTACCAACATGTAACTGCATTTTTAGTGCTAGAAAACAGTTCCCTGGGGTGAGGTCAGTGTTCTCCTACAGTCAAGTTTTGAGGGAATGAGAAGAAGCATTTTTGTCAGTGGTTAGCTTGATTACGAGGCAGAGTGGTTAATTAGATACTGAACAAATCATGGTGATGTGGAGATCAATTACATCTTCTTCAGTGAACACAGAAAGGAAAAGTGCCCCAGAGTCCCAGCGGGGTTTAAAACCCTCTCTTGGCTTCCTGCTGGAAGGAGCTGATTGCCACGCTCAGTTCTCTTCACAGCACTCTTTGTTACTCTTCCCAAATATTTGTTTGATCATAGCTGTAATTAAATTTGTGCTGAGAACGTACAAACCACCCTGTACTTAGTTCCATGTGAAATCTGAGATCCTTTTCACCAAAGCAGGATGGTGGCAAATCCTTGGCCAGAGCAGCCCCCTTTGGAAAGTGAGATAATCTAAAACGACCTAAACAAGACTCTGCTGCAGATACAGCATTTGCTAGGATAAAGCACAGGAAATTGGGAACCTTGGGCTCCATCCTGTTTGACCATTTACACTATCTCCTTATCAATGTACCTGGCCTGGCCCTGGGATGGTGTCTGGATACAAGAGGTACAATTTAGTGCTCCCAACTGCTTGAAAGGCCCCCGCCGGTGATTTGTGGCTTCAGTGGCGATGGGTGAGATAAAGCTCTGCAGTGGGATGTCCTCTGCCCTGCACTCATCCTGGCCAGAGCCAGCCCAGGCTCCCCACGCACACCTTGGAGCTGGAGCCGAGTGAGGGCTGGGAGCTGAGCACTCCTGTGGGCTCTCTCAAAGCCAGATCCACATCTCACAGCCTTTAGTAGCTGGAGGGTTGAGGGGGGGCAAAAAACTTCATGTGCTGCTGTTAAAAACCTGTAGCTATTTCACAGGGAATTTCAACAGGGGGCTGCTTGGTGAAACAGAGGCTGAGGCTGGACCCTGAAATAATAGCCCTGGTACCCTGAAGGGGAAAAGCCCACGGGGCAAGAATGAACCAGGAGGATGAACCCTGTGGTGCTGTGCTGGTGCTGGGAGTGCTCAGCACCTCGGGAGGCATTCAGGATGGAGTTAATGTAATTATTCTCTTGCTTATTGCCTTTGAAATCCACTTAGTGATAGGGAGGAGGTGCCTTATCCCTACCACAGCTGATGGCAGCTGGCCAGCAGAAGCCTCTGCTTGGCAGGAGTGGGGATGGAGATCTGGATCAGAGTAGATCCTGGGTAAAAGGGAGAGAAATAGAAATTACTGTGTTTCATGATCTTGATGGATGATCCCCCAAAAGTGTCAGGCTGGGAGCCATGGTGTTCTGAGTTAGAAAAGCCTGTGGAACTGGGAAGAAACATGAGAACCATTGTCCTCACCCTTGTCTGTGTCTGACTGAACTGCCAGGCTTGACCTAAACCAATGACAAGAGTCCCACTGACTTCACAACCCCACATTTGAGACCACGTAACTCATGACATGACAGTTTTGAGTCCAGCAGCCAGGTTCTATGGTGGGACAGGGAGTGTGGCCACTGTCCCAAGCAAAAGAACTTGCAACCAGCAAACTCGGTCCGTGCATGGCCTGAGTTTGAGCCCAAGTGTGGTAACGTGGTGCCTCTCCCCACTGTTTTACAGTCTTCCTACTGACCTCGTCATTATCATCTTTTATGGCATCCCGTGAGCTGTTGAAAGCATCAGAGGAGGAAATGAAGGGCCGTATACTGTCCAGGCTCTGTGGCTGTATGTCCCCTGACGAGCTATTCTCTCCTGGCTGTGCCCACAACTGAACTCATCACTCTCTGCTCCATACGACACTTGGAGTTTCCACCAACTCCCTCTCCTTCCCTCTCTGCATTTCAGACCCTCTGGAAGGGATGAGTTTGAGCCCAAGATGCAGTACAGGCTTTAGAGAGGGTCTTTTCTAAACCCTGGAAGCATTTGGACCAAGACCACCTTGGCTGGGAGTGCTCCTGTGTGATGTTGTCCCAGCAGTCACATCTGCACCTAAATAACATTTCAGTTAGGAACACATCATCTCTCCTGGTCATAAATCAGGGGCCACTGTGAGTGTTTGGGGGAAGGGAGAGTGGGAGGGGAGAGGAAAAGAGGAGGAAGGAATTAATTTTGAAAGTACATTGCAAGTTACATTTATTTGATTCTTTCCAATCCATCAATCTTCTGTTATATTGCTCATCTCCTTGTTTGAAAAGGGGGAATTTACTGCACTGTAAGCCAGGGCAGAGGTTTGCCAAGCGGGGGGGCATGTGATGTATCCTAGGAGGGAGCAGGGAACCAGAAAAAGAGGTGGGGGAGCTTGTGAATCCCCCTGCAGAGGTGTGAACCTGCTGTATGTCACCCACTCCCCCCCAGCCGCCCACGGGGACAACCTACTTCATCCACACCTCCTGTACGACCAGAAACAAGGAGCAGGGGATGGGCAATACATTCACACCCTGGCTCCCTCTACACCTCTCTCCTTGGGGTAAGCCTTGGATAAGAACCTTCCCCAGCTGACCAGGCCTCCTGGATGGAAGCACAGTAGGAACTCCTGGAGAACACAGACCTGTCCTCTCCAGCCAGAGAGAGCAGCTGCAACACATCCCAGTAGACAGTTCCTGTGGATGTTCTCCCCAGCTGAGAAATGTTTGGGAAACACTTGTAACTCTTTTTCTCAGGTGTTGTAAAGAGGATTTGTTTTGTAAATAGTGAAGCTGTTAATTGCCTTGACTTATTAAGAGCAGGCTGAAAAGGTGTTAGGAAGTTTCTATTGCTCTGTGCTGGCAATGAGCCACCACCAGGAGCTTTGTAGAGGGAAGGTGGCAAAGTTCCTGTGAGACTACCTTTGCTTTGTAGGGGAGAAAAAGATTAGGCACCGGTTTAGCCAAAGACTTGGGCTAACATGTGAATTTTGTAGGAGGGGTATAACTGAATTCACCACACAGTTCAGTTCCAGGGGATTCACTTTCTGTCGAGCAATGTGGACTGGAGTGTCCCCACACAGCACGGCTGTGAGGGTCTGAGCTGGAAGAGCTTTTAAGGGTTGTTTTCTGCCTCTGCTTGGCTCAGGGCACAGGTAGAGGGAAGCTCCTGCACACACTGTGGGAAGCCCAGGTGCTTAGCAGCTTTGAAAGTCAGGCTGGTGGCGTTTAGGGATCCAACTTTAAGCACCTCACTGAAAAAAAAAATGTTGTTTAACATTCAAATTGGGGTTTCAAAGTCACTGAAGTCACTAACTGCTCACAAAAATCATTCCTATGCACTCCAGCAAGCCCGAATTCCCCATCTTTCCCTGAAAAATCCCTGTCAAGAAACCCTGCAGAAGGCATCTCAGAGATGCTTTTTCATCCTCCTCCTCTAAGGGACCGGCACTAGCAGGGGCTGATTAAGGCCCTTTAACTTTGTCATGCTAAGGGTGGGTTTTGCAAGTCGAGAAGGACCTGTGAGTTGTTTTCTGAGACGTTAGGGAATTGCTGGCACTCCCTGGATTCCCTGCCCCAGATGCAGTGTGACCGGGAATCTGCGCTGCATATGAAAAGGTCCCTTACCCTGTTCAAGAGAGGAGATTCTAACACTTGTCAGCTTGAGTGATGGAGACTCTGCATGGAGAGCCATAATATTCATGTCGGAGAATTGCCAAGCCCGTGCGGAAGTGCTGAAGATGGATGGCCCTGGGGTGTGCTCCTGACACTTTAATACGGGGGGAGGACACGGCACAAACGTCTCGTACAGAATTATAATCCATGAAAGGGCACTGCTGGCATGAATTGACAGTAATCCACCAGGCACCGAGTTTAACAGCTGGAGGGAAGCAGGCTGGGGTAAAGGAGGGCTGGGGGGTATCGGGGCTGGGAAGGAGCAGTGCTCTGCCAAAATCCAGCCACCTCCAAACTGCTTTGCAAGGAGCCTGTGCAGAGCCTGCGCCTGCTGAAGTCAGCGAGCTCCATTCTCAGCTCACCAGCAGGCACAGTGCAGCGATGTGACCTGCCAGGGGGGGACTGGGCAGGGCTGGCTCCCCACGGCACCCCCAGCACAGCCTGCCCAGACCAGGGTGCACACTCGAGTGCTGGGGCTGCCCTGTGGGCGTGTGACCTGTCCCCATCGATGGCAGGCTGGTGTGGGGCACACCTGAGCTTCTCCTTTCCCCCACACCTCAGCTTCACCATTCCCCCACACCTCAGCTTCTCCTTTCCCATGCAGTGATGGAGGCAGCTCTGTGCACATGGTGATGCCCGTGCACGCCTCAGATTCTCCATTCCCCCACACCTCAGTTGCTCCTTTCCCCCACCCCGCAGCTTCACCATTCCCCCACACCTCAGCTTCACCATTCCCCCACACCTCAGCTTCTCCTTTCCCATGCAGTGATGGAGGCAGCTCTGTGCACATGGTGATGCCCGTGCTCCTGCCTCCACAGGAATGGGGCTGTGGGGGCACTTCCACCTGCTGGGAAGGGCAAGCAGGGAGAAAAGCTGGTGGCTGCCGCTCCCAGTGAGGGTACCAGGACGGGCACCAAGAGACACCAGGTGAAATGGTGGCAGTGGTGAGCCTGGCTTAGCTGGGAAGGACCAGGAAAGCTCAGCCTGGGCTGTTCTCATGGTACAAATATCCCAACACTGATTTTCTGAAGCCCTCTAAGTCGAGCAGGCACCTCTGACAGAATCTTGCCCTGGTCTGTGGCAAGGTTCTAGCTGGACTGTGTTGTTTCTTCATTTAGAACGTGTTTCTCCTTAAAAGTGGAACATAAACCAGTCCTTTCCCACAATAAAGGCACAAATGCTGCTGGGACAGTGGTGGTAACCTCCACAAAGCCAGTGGTGATTTCAGACCACCTCGACTGCTGTCCTGGAGGTTTCTTATCACAGGGGTTACTGTGGCCATGGCAGTGGCTGTGTCCTGCAAACAGCAGCTCTGGCAACACCCTCTCAGACACGAAGCAGCTCCACCACCCTGCTGGGGCTGCTGGTGCTGTGTGCCAGCTCCAGGGCATCCCCAGCACCCTTCCAGGGCCCTAGCACGGTGAGGAGCCTTCAGCCCCAAAAGGGAGAAGCAGTTCTGACAGCCTTGTGGGAGCAGGCAGCAGGATTTGGGGTTGTGTTTGTACAGCACCTGGCTCAGGTTCAGACTTTTACTCTTTTCATTGCACTTAGAACCACAGTCAGGTTGCTCCCTGAGGCTTCATAGGATTCATCCATCCCTTCCTCCAAGCATGTAGTGAGTTACAGGTGGCTGGGATCAATGTCCCAAACCTCAATTCCCTTTGAGAAATCATGAGTAAATACACTCAGCTTTGAAGACATCATCAGCCCCTTCAGAAGCTCCTTGGCTGGGGTTAGAGAATGAGCCTCTACAAGCCAGCATGTGCCAGGACTGTGCTCCACTGTGTGAGTGTGGTTAATTTATTTTGAAAGCTGTTATGCAGGAGTTTGCTGCCCAGGTAAAATCACTGCTGAAATGAGAAATTCAGCCTGATGGATCATGTCCTGCAGGCAGCAGTGGGGTTTGTTACCCTGTACATGTGGCATTTCTCTGTGTGTCATTGCAAAAACCATGTACCAGTGGGCAGGGGTGTGGGGGCTCCCTGACAGTGCTGTGATGGATTAAGATGATCCTGAATTTCCATTGTTTTGTGGTGAATGTAGTGAGAATTGATGGCTGTTGTATCCAAGCAACAAGGGGGAGGATGAGAGAGCTTCGGCTTCTCCAGGACTGTAGTATCTCTGGCAAGGTGCAGCTCTGAGACCTGGAGTTGTTTTTAGTGTTTGTTCAGACTTGGTATTGTCTCTGTGAGCTCTACAAAGAGAATGGAAATCTGTGTCATGGGATGGTACATAACTTTCTCTGGAGTTTGCTTCCATTTGCATTTGGTCTCTGGCTTTTGCATAAGATAGGCTCGTTGCCTTAGATAGTCTGGGTGCCAGGAATGTAAATGGATTTAAAAAGGCAATTAGACAAATCTGAGGGAGAAGAGTTCTGCAGGTCGGTGGGGATGGGAGGGCTCAGTGGGAGCAGGGTTGGCCTCAGCAGGGGTCTCTGCTCCCCTCTGCAGCTCTGTTTCCTCAGGATGGACCCTGCATGGTGCTGGCCATGTGCTGTGGGCACCTGCAAACCTCTCACTTCTTATTTTCTGCAGCAACACTTGTTTGAAAAGGTGCTGCCGAGGACACAGCGTGTCCTGAGCACGCTCACAGGGATCCCTCATCCCCCAGGGTGTGCCTGGGCAGTTCATCACCCCTGCTGCTGGTTACAGCAAGGTGCTGTGTAAGTGGGCTTGGGAGCTGCACTGTCTCCTTCCTCTGAGTGCACTCTCCTGTGCTCTGTGTGACCTCACGTGGTGGCTCTGAGGGATTTGGGCAGTGCACCGTGCCACAGCTCGCAGGGGTGCCCAGACATGGGGCTGGTGCTGCTGAGGGATGGTCTGGGGCAGCCACAGTTCAGGCAACCACAGCAGATACCCCGTTAGCATAACCTGGGGGGGTGTGCAGACAAGCCACCCGGTGCACTAGTTGAGGAAAGGGGCTTTGTTTGTCTTTTTATGTATATTTATATATCTCTTTCTGCCATTTCAAGCTCAGCCTAAATTCTGCTGGCTTGCAGATGCTGCTGTGGCAACGCTGTGCAAAAATCTTGGTGTGTTTTTTTTTGTGTTGGTGGTGTGGCCTGTTAGTTATGGAAATTCTAGAAATAGCTACTCTGCAAGTAGCAAAAAAGCCCCACGAGCTGCTGGCCCATGACATAGCCCTTCCAGCTTTAAGGAAATCACTCTTTGTGAAAATAAGTGTGGAGGGCAGTTGTGCTTCCCAGCTTCTGTGTTCTACACCTTGAGCTTCTCTGTTGAGCTTGAGCATGTGTTGGGGCTCTGTTGGTACTAGGGGCCACTGGACACCCTGAGAAACAGCACCCAAGCCTTTGTAGTGTGGGTGCAACATGCTGCCAGAGCTGTAGGGTTTATTTGGTTGATTTTTTAAAAAACTTGCTCCTCATCCCCTGGCTGAAGAGTAAACCTGGTGGAGCATCTTCTGCCCCTGCATCGTGGGTGGGGGCACAGCCCTGGCTCCCTCCTAGGAGCAACCTGGGCTGAGGTAGAGCCCTGGGGGGGCCTGGAGAAGAGCAGGACCTGCCTGGGAGAGCGGCAGCCTGTGCTGTCCCCTCCTGCCCTCCCCACGTGGCGGGGGCTCTTTGCACCCAGAGCAGCAGGGAACCAGCAGACACATTCACAACTGTCCCCAAGTTTTCTCTCCTGTCCCCAGTTCAAAGGGCTCTTCTCGTGCCTTCAAGAGTTTTGCAGTGAGTGCCGATGCTTTCCACATCAAAGCAGAGCAGGCTCACATTGTCTGGGGGATGTTGGGTCTAGGCAAATTAGGGAGGCATTGGGAGCTTCAAGATCAGCTTCAGCCAGGCAGTGCCTGCATACTCAGCCCTTGGAAAAGGTTAGATATGACTGTGATAGGTATTAAAGCAAACCCCCTGGGGGCAGAAGGCTGGAGACAACTTTTACTGAGGTCTAGGAGAACAACCTTCTTGCTAGCTTCTGTGGCTTTTGGATTAGTGATGAGAAACCTTGGAGGTGTTGGGCTTTACACAGAAAGGGACAATTTCACACCTAGAGTCATACTGCTAGGAAGCCAGAAAGGAAAAAAAGCCAATCCTTTTCATTGTGGTGTTTATTGCAAAATACAAAATCTAGTTCTTTAGGCATACCTTCAAAATATATAGAGAAAACAGATTGTGCTAAGCAATAATACGACTTATTAATAACATTAGGCATAAAGAATTCTGAATTCTTATCTGCTAATGAAAACCAAAAAAGGTATAGGAATGGTGAACTGCTTAATTTAATCCATTGAGTACATGAAGCTACTGTCTACTGGGGGAAGAGGTTCTGGTACCAAAATACAAAATTTAAGAAGGAAAGGGGGATGAAGGGGTTGGGGGGAAGGAATCTGTAAACACTGGCTGTAAACTTATCAAAGCTTACCTATAGACTGCAGTTGCTGTAGCAGACACTGCGACGCTGCCAAACCTCCTCTCCCACCACAAAGTGCTGAAGTTTTCCCCTAGAAAAGCTGCTGAGCAGCTGCTGTGCAGGAGCAGCCGGGGCTGCCGGGATGGAGCCACCCAGCAGGACCCACTTTTGGCCACAGGACCCACTTTTGGCCACAGGGCCACTTTTAGCCATGGCACCCTCCCCATCTCGCTCGCCATGGGGCTGGAGCCCCTCCACTGGCCTTGGTGGACCTGCTGGTGATGGCACAAGGGGTCGAGCCCACCTAAAAAGTGAAATTCTCTGTCTGATACACAGCTAAAGTGACTCCCAACAGGAAAGAAGCTGTGGGTGAATACTGAGGGAAAGCCACGGGAGCAAGGAGGCCGGTGGCCGCTCGGCGCCCAGGCCTCGTGCCTCCCCATGGCCCTGCGCCTCGCCCCCCGAACCCAGGGACACCCCTTCCAGCCCGGCTCCCCCAGCAGCCGCCGGGCAGGGC
>NW_008630794.1:485-756 GCF_000691845.1 Merops nubicus | reverse complement strand
TGTTTACCCCAACACACATGGCCTCCTCTCTTTCTGCCAACGTGTCGTATTGACATCGTCTTAATAGCAGCTCAGTGGTGAGCAAAGGCTCCCGCAAAAGGAGGTCACCTCCTCGAGCTGGAAGTGAGCCATTTTAAGGAAAGACTGGGGAATGTGAGCGCTGCCAGTGCGAGAGCAAGAGCGGAGCGGAGGCTCCTCTGGATTTCAACCCACTAACATTACAACAGACAGGCAGGCGGAAAAGGCGTTGCAGAACGCGGGTGTACAGGGA
>NW_008630794.1:0-396 GCF_000691845.1 Merops nubicus | reverse complement strand
GGAAAAGACCCGGGGGGCCCCAGCCACTGTCTCTTGTACAGATTTGTACCGAAGCCTTCGCTGTAATTAAAACCTTACAGCCAGATTCATTCAATGTGTGGCTCTGCAGAGGGTCGGGAGTTGGGGCTTTTTGTTTAGGTGGGTGTTTTTGGTTGGGTAATGTTTTGTCGTGTCGTTGTCGTGGTTTGTTTTCCCTGGTGGGGGGTGTGTGGATAGCGGGGGTTGGATATCTGTTGCAAAATGGAATTAGGCTTCAGGCTAGTAGCTGAGGGGACGGGACCCCCACGAGGGCCTGACCGTCCGCCTCTCTCGGCACCTGGCCAGGTGTGCACCCCCTCTGGCTGAACCGAAATCCCGGGGACAGGCCTCTCGCCCTCTGCCCACACGGCGAGCCTG
>NW_008630793.1:725-937 GCF_000691845.1 Merops nubicus | reverse complement strand
TACTGTAACTCTGGACTGCGGGAAGGCTTTTGGATTTCGTTTGTTACTGTTTCTCACTTCACCATCATCCTTAACCCGTGAATTCCCCTGAGTGGAGGCGGAGCTGCTGGGACAGAATAAAGGTGCTGCAGAGAACTCCCCTGGGAAGAGCTCATGTGAGCTGGTTTGGGACAGACCGTGTGTGTCTGGGTGTGTGTGGCAGCGCTCTGGGT
>NW_008630793.1:0-342 GCF_000691845.1 Merops nubicus | reverse complement strand
GCTGCTGCCCCTTGGTGCTGCTGCTCTGCAGGGGCCTGGGCCTCTCTCAGACGTTTGTGGGAGCTCTGGCCCGGGCCGTCTCTGCTGGTCTGCAGTGTCTGGACGTGTTTGGGGTGCAGGGGTGCAGCTCCTGGCCCCGCTCTGCGTCGGGCGCTGCCGCTGCCCGGGGCTGCTCTGCGTTTCAGTGCCTTGTCCCTCGGAGCCCTGCCCCTCCCCTGAGCAGCACTCCCCGAGCGGCTCCTCGCTGCCTGAGCTGCTGCATGAGATGGTTCCACGAGGAAAATGCTAAAGCCAAAACATTTCAGCCGATTTTCCCTCACTCCCCCGGCAGTGGAGCTGGAG
>NW_008630792.1:0-1146 GCF_000691845.1 Merops nubicus | reverse complement strand
TCTTTAGAAAAATACCTTTTTTTTCCATGGCTAGCACAGTCCCATTTGGAACACACACTTCTGAAAAGACAGTGTATCAAAGTCTGAGCTTCCTTATCCTTAAGTCACAGGACAGCAGTTAACTGAGCAAAGCCTTCCAGGTGTTACTCTCTGCTCTGTTCCTTGCTGAACAAACCATTATAAATTGTGTTACATTTTAATTTGCATCCAGAACACTAGTTCTTATACTATGATTTTTGTCTCAAAACAGCCAGATTCAGGGAAGTTAAAGGAACAGGTAATAGAGTTAAGAGAACACACATGTAAAAACAATAAATGATCTGTATGACTTAAAACTTGATTATGTGAAAACTTAGTAGCTGAAGAGTTTAAAGAAACTCGACTGTTACCACTCTAAGAAACTAAACTACTCCTTTAAAGGGTAATTTTAATAAAAGTACTTTGAGATACAAATTTAATGCAGATTTTTCACTGCTAACCCAATCACTTCTATGTTTGCTGATCACACGATTCTACTGGTTAGTAAATAGTTTTATCATCTACCAAATACTCTGTCAAAATAATTCTTCCTCTCCAAAGTTAAACGTTTCAAACCAGTTGACTGCTTTTGATATTAGGAAGTGGTATTAACTGATAGCCTCACCTGTTGTCACAGCCTGCTCTACTCCTGGCAACAGTCGAAGCTGCCACAGGTAAGCCAGGGTTGGAGGAAACAGTAACATTTTCAAAAACGACACTTGTGCTGCTATTCAAAGAATGGCCCAAGAAGCTTGGAAGTGTCTCATCGGCAATATTTCTGAAGCCTTCCATCCTCCTGGACAGGTGACTCAGAACAGCACTCTGCTTGGCAACACCATCAGCCCTGGTCCGGCAGCATCTGAGAGGGGGAACAAAACAGCTCCATGGTTACACAGGGCACAGGACCGCTGGCAAAACCACGCTCTTTAGACATCGCAGCCAGCAATCACCTCCCTGTACCCACCGAGGGGCTCAAACGTATTTCCAGCCCCCTCCCCCAAGTTTCTCCGGTGGTCACAGGGTGTTACAGTTTCCTCGGCTCGCCGAAAGAGCGGCACCCCTGCGGACAACAGCAGCCAGGCCGCAGGGCGTGCCAACTCTACGTTGAGCCCGTAAAGCTGCTTGGGC
>NW_008630791.1:15698-40477 GCF_000691845.1 Merops nubicus | reverse complement strand
GCACCGTTCCCCACAGCATTCTGCTGGAGAAGCTGGCGGCTCATGGCCTAGACAGGACTCTGGTGGGTTAAAAACCAGCTGGATGTCTGAGACCAGAGAGTTGTGGTGAATGGAGTTAAATGCCATTGGCATCCAGTCACAGGCAGTGTCCCTCAGGGCTCGGTTTTGGGACCGGTCTTGTTTAATATCTTTATCAATGAACTGAACGAGGGGATAAAGTGCACCCTCAGTAAATTTGGAGACGGCATTTCCGCAGGAGCAGGGAGGGGATTGTGCCTCTGTACTTGGCACTTGTGAGACCGCACTCTGAGTCCTGTGTCCAGTTTTGGGCACTGTAGTATAAGAAGGACATAGAGGTACTGGAGCGGCTCCAGAGAAGGGCAACAAGGCTGGTGGGAGGGCTGGAAAACATGTCTTATGAGGGCTGGCTGGAGGGACCGGGGCCTTAGGAAGCCTGGATGAGGGACCTGGGGGTGTTTAGTCTGCAGAAGAGGAGACTGAGAGGAGACCTTATTGCTCTCTACAGCTACCTAAAAGGAGGTTGTAGCGAGGCTGGTGTTGCTGTCTTCTCCCAAATTACTGCTGATAGGATGAGAGGAAATGGCCTCAAGTTGCACCAAGGGAGGTTTTGATTGGATATTAGGAAGAATTTCTCTACTGAGAGAGTGGTGAGGCACTGGAACGGGCTGCCCAGGGAGGTGGTGGAGTCACCCTCCCTGGAGGTGTTCAAAAAACGAGTGGATGTAGCACTTCAGGCTATGTTCTAGTGGTTAGGGAAACGTTGGGAGGAAGGTTGGACTTGATGATCCTAGAGGTCCTTTCCAACCATGGTGATTCTATGATTCTGTGATGGGAGGCTTGTGAGATTTCATGAATATTGGGTTTGAAGTAAATCATGAATGAGCTATTTGAAAATGACTTGCAGGAGTGAGTTGACCGACTGGAAAAACACAGTAAGGATGGACTTCCAGATTAACTGTTACCTAGAATAAGCAGCTAATTGTGCTGATGTGTGCAGTAGCAGGCACAGTGCTGATCAGATTGTGTTTCCAATATGATTGTGAATAAATCTAAGAAATGTGAATGATATTCTTAGTTTTTCCCATCCCGGCCATATTTTTAAGAGGCAAAATTACTCAGTTGTGCTTATAATGCAGAGCACTGGCACCAGATGTGGTCTGCAGAGGTCTTTTTTCCTGTTGTTTCCATACTGGTGGTGTGTGTCTCTGGCCAAACTTCTAATGCTCTTACAGCAATTCCAAACTTAAAATTTCAAGCCTCGAGAAGCAAAATTTAGTGACTGTGATGCCTGGGAGGTATGGCTTCCCACTGTCCTGAAGGAAGTCTCTTTCTTTCTAGGGTGCTCTTTCTGTTCATGCAACAGGATACGAGGCTCATCAAACAGCTTTGTCTTTCTGTGGGCGACACTAGAGGAGGACACAACTCTGTCACAAATCCCTGTTTTAACCCTTTCATTTTCCTTTTCCGCTTTTGATGAGGTGAAGTTCTTAGTGATTTTTTTTAGCAGTGGAAACAGAGAACATTAATTTAATTAAAGTTTAACTGGAAGGATAGAAACGCCTTGTTTTTCTTCCTGGTAGGAGATCCAAAACAAAATCTCTGCTCATTTATGTGTTGTGAAATCTTTTCTATCACTGGTAGGTTTTTCCAGTTAAGCTGGAAAGCCATTAAGCATTACCACAGTTTCTGGAAGAAAATGCTGAGATCTGTGAGTGCTCCAACATAGATTGATTTAGACAGAAAAGAATCTATTTTTACCAAGAGAAACAGAAACCTCAACAGTAGTTTACTTTGGATTTCTGTAAAACTTAAGGAAACCAACTGTGGTTTCCCGTATTTCTCAGAACAACTTATTTGTACTTTTTTTTTTCCCCAGCAAGGTTTCTTATTTGACCATATCTGAAGTAATTCTGATAGGCTGATCTTCATGTCATTGTTTCCTGTGTTTTCCAGTAACACAGTAAAAAAGAAAAAAAATCTGTATTTTTGGGATGCTTTCAAAGTTAACCTTATCCAGAAAACAGTCCATGGTAGATGTGAATGAACCAGCTTTTTAAAATCCTCACTAAAAAAAAACCTTAAGAGTAGACAATAAAGAAGCGATTTGTACAAGTGACTGTATATGGAAAAAATAACAGCAGATCTAATACCTGAAAATAAATGGAATCTTGAAAAAGGAATTGATGTTTGTGATGTGCTTTGAGAGGTGACCTTCCTAAAAAGGTGATTTTTGAGGAGTTCTGTATTTATAAATGGTGCTTATTAACTGTTTTGGAGAGTGATGTCTTCTCTCCTCTGGAAAATGCATTATGAAATCTAGCAAAGAAAGACTTTTTTTTTTTTGTGGGCACTGTTGTCTAGGAACTGGACAAAGATCAATGTCCCTTAGGAACTGGGCCTCAGAATTTTTAATATAGCCTGTAAAACAGCTATTTAGTGGTAATTGTCAATCCCGGCCTACAAGAGGTAGGTTTTTACTGATTATTTGACAGGGAAAAATATGCTTAACTGGATCATATTTTTTTTTCAAAATTCAGATCTTCACACTTCAATTTTTGAAGGATCTGTTACAGGGTGGGTTGTTTTTTTTTTTTTTTTTTTTTTTTTTTTTTTTTTTTTTTTTTTTTTTTTTTTCTGAGCTTGAGTCTTCTAGACAAATTAAATAGGTCATCTTTTGGTTCACATGGTGGTTCTGGTCTTACATCCAAACATACGTGCATAGATTTGAGTACTTTTGTGAAGATTCAGTAAATTACCAGACAGATCCAGTTAAGATTTTGTAAAAGAAAACACCAGGCATGTAGTTTTGGGCTGCAAAGTTACAACTGCTTGCTATAGTTTCAACAATATGTGGTGGATTCTCAAGAATAAGGTGTATGACATGCTACGTTAGCATGTACAAAACAGAAGTTTGATTCTGCAGTGTATACACTTTGGCTAAGTATGGTTTTATAGGTAACTCCACTAATGGGAAATAGACTGCAGTGTTAATTCAGTGGTGTTCTATTTGAAAGAGAAGCTGAAGTAAATATTTGTTTAGATCTGTTGAAATACATCTAGATGTCGCTGTGCTTCAGTAATTGAATTTGCAGCCTAATACTCCTCTGTATTATTTTGGTGAACTTTACTAAACATTTCAAATTAGAGCAGATGGATAGTGTGATATGACAAAGACATGTGACCTCATGTCTTAAATGTTTTGCAGCTAATATGAAACTAGTATTTATTAGCTGAACAGCACATACTACAGCCAAGTTGGTGAATGTTTAGCTTTTTTCCTTTCAAGATGGAAACTTCCTTACATGGTCACTTGCCATTAATTTTTACTCTGCTTTCTGTTTGCTGCAAGATCTATTTTCATGACATAATACAAATCCAGTTCTCTCTTTCTATCACTTACTAAAGAATTAAAACAGTAACACATAGAAAAATGCTACTCAACCCAGTCAAAGGCTTTTACTTTAATTTTTGCTAGGTGCACTTCTCAAATTTGATCATTACTACTCATTTCAAAAAATAAGTTCAGGATTCCTTGCATCATTATCCTTTCAGAACTTCTAAACTGGAATTTTGCTGCAGACCCGTTTGTCTCTACTGGTTAAGTGGACTGAATGAATGACAGCAGTATTATTTTTTAGCTTTATTAATAGAGCTGATATGTTGAACTGAATTATTGAATGGAAAAATATTTAAAGGTCTCCCTTACGATGGAACCATTTGCATTTGCCTTTTTGAGCAGTAATGTGGAAGGTAAGTGTATCCATTTGTAAGTCTGTCTTCTTCACTGAAGAAGTATTAGACTTATCAATAATCCTTTTAACAACTAAACGACATAATTATTTAATGAACAGGTGCTGCAGTTCTAGGTATCTTTGCCCTCTCTCAATAATTCATTACTGCCCCTGTACTAGAACTTGTTTGCTTTCTTTCTTCATTCTCTTCTTCAACCTGTCACTTTCAAAAAGGAGAATGGAAATGGACCTGGAAAGGATCCCCAGCTGATGCACTGGAAAATCCATAACAGTTTAAACTGTGCTACTTGGCTTTGCAGGAAAGTTACTTAGGGAATGCTCGTATGGTCATTTTGCCAGCCCCTGAGTGGCAGCAGGCAGCTCTGGCATTGGGAAGGTAACAAACAGCAGGGGAAGGAGGGAGAGGACAGGAGCATCCTTAACTGCTGCAGCTGTTTGCTAAGTGAGCATATGTTGAAGCCCTTGAGCCTCCACAGAACAGCTTTTCACAGGTCAGTGCTTAGATCACATGCATAATGCTCTCCTGAAATAAGTTTGATCTGAGCACCTGTTTGTTTGCTTTTCTAAGGGACGTTGTTCTATTGCGGAAGTCCTGCAGTTATTTGCTTTCAATTACAGAAAATAATGGAGTATTCCAGTTAGTTACAATAAAGTAACTTTTTCCCCCCTAACATTTTGGATGGTGGACTTATAGAAAAATGAGTATTTGTTCTTCCCGTGTCTTTTCAAGATTTGTTAAATGCTGTACTTTTGGACTATATGGAAAATGGAAAGATGTGAGGAAATAGTAACATTACTGCAGTCTTATATTTTTCAATTCAGAAGTATTTTTAGTTCAAGATATTTAAAACTTATTGGATTTATTAGGCCTGAAAAAGCTATGTATTGCATTGATTGAACGTATTTGATAGGACAGTGTTTTGAAATTATTAGGTTATGAACTTTGATACCCTGTCCAAAACTTATAACATCCCAGAAGATAGAGCATATGATTTAATTACTGCTTTTTCAACTCAACTTCTGTTCCCAGCCTTGAGACAAGGAAAGACAAAGTACTGTGAGCAACTGGCAATTGATATTAAGAAGGTATGTCCCATGTCCCTCTCACATTCCATAGTAGCACCCAGTCCGCAACATGGATGAGGGACATTCCCAGAAAAATTCTGTCTTTCATCTGGCAGATTCATCTGCTGCCGCCTTCTTTAGATGCTTTGTAAAAATACTTTCTCTTTCAGCTTCTGCCCCAGAAACTTCTCTTTTCTGGGTTAGCTCTAGCTGTGCAGGAGCACCTTGGGGCAGCACAGGGTTACTGGCCTGAGTAGACTAAGGATGGTTTTTGAGAGTGGCCACTTTGCACTCGTAACGAGAAAGAACTGTAATATAGAGGCTGTTATGGGTTGTGTTGTTCAGTAATTTCAGATTTTGATTGTATCCTTGTGTGATATTTGTGAAATTTGGTTTGTGTGGAGATGCAGAGATTTACTCTTTCTGAAAAAAGAGAGAGCCTTGATTCATGATAACTTATAAGGTTATGCCCAAGCCATACGGGAGCACGTGCTGTCTTTCCTAGGAAGCCCCTGTTTGACAGAGGTGTTGGGGAGAAACTTTTAGCCATCGAGGCGAGTGATATTCACAGTATTGATGGCTGTTGTAAAAAACATCTGCTGCATCTTTTGATTGCCTTTGCAGCTGCCAGAATTACAGGCAAAATACAAAACTGTTCATAAAGTTGCAGCGTAAGTGACTTCTTTATAAGTATTTCAGATTTGTTGGACAAAACACTGACAGTGTCTTCAAACTGTTGATATAGCCTGTAATCACCCTGTAATAAAAAACCCTGACTACAGCTATACAGGAAGTTACCAAGGATGTTTGTTTTAATTGCTTGGTGCTTTGGCATATTTTAGATTTGCTCTGTGTGCTGTTCATTTCCCTTAATTCAATATTGCTGGTTATTTGCCCTATACTGGTGAGTAGTTACCTCTTTGAAAGCTTAACTACTACAATTATAAGAGGATGGTAGGATGAAATAAAAATTTCTGTGTTTTCAAACTATATAGGAATATATAGGAATAATATAAGAATTAATATTGGAATTATAAGTATCTTGTTTAAGCATTTTGTTGTGCCGTGCAGTATTATAGTTACTGTTAAGTGTGACTTTTATATTGCTAATGTAAGAAAAGAATTAAAAACAACAGCAAAAAAAAAGGTTTGATCTCATTTGACCTTTCTGACGCTCAGTCAGTTAAAAGGTTTGTAAGATGTTTAATTACCAAATGGTATGATCATTATTCATCTCATCATTTGATATATAACGTCAAGTGAATTGCCTCCCTGGAGTGCACTGTGTTTCACAGATCAATAGATTTAGTAAGAGCTGAAGGAGAGTGTTAAACATTCCTGGAAGAGAAGGGAACGTGCACCCTCCTTGTAAACTGGCTTGTGTAGTTACTCTGTGAGCTTCACCGTTACCGTTTTATTTACATCTCAGGAATACAAAATCTTGTAACGTAGCATTTATTAAAATATTTTAAAGCTCTTCATTGACACTAAAAAATATTGCTTCTGTCTTGCTCTGTGTAATAAGGTAGCCTTGAAAGCTGTCCTAAACAGCTTCATTCAAATCTGTTAAAATAATTACACTTACTACAGATTTTATGCTTTGACACAGCATAGCAAACATAGTATGACAAAAGGCTGTCTAAATACACTACACATGATGGCTTAAACTATTCACATCTGTTTTTTCCACTTTTTTTTAAATAGATATGGAAAGTTTTAGTGGATTTAAAAAAAAAAAATTGTTTGGGTTTTATGCTTTATTTAATTAATTGTGTCAAGGATGTTTATATACAGAAGAAGATAAAGCTTGTCCCTATCAGGTCTTTGAATACCTATGCATTTATAAAAAAATATATATTTTTTTTTTAAATTGATTGCATAAAGGATAATTACAGACAGGATATGTCATGTTTACTTAGGTTTTTCTGGGTGTATTATATTACTCTCATCCATTGTAGATGACCCATCATATAAGACCAGCTATTTGAGCATGCCTATCTGATCTCTTACCCTTGATAGAAGGGTTTTCCGGATGACTGGAAGAGACTTCTAGGAGAGTTCAGGCAGTAGTATTAGTTGCTCTTTTTATCCTCTAATTTTTACCTGCTTGAATTGCTTTCTCGACTTAACCAGCTTTCTGTTTAAAAAATAAGAAAATAAACCCATATTTCTTCTTTAACTCTTTTATTAATGAAGGTAAGCTTTTTAGCTTAAATTTACACCTTGTTGGTCCTTGAATGAGTCAAGCACTGAGGAAACTAGATCAGCTAAGCAAATCCTCATGGCTGTGGGACAGAAGCAACATTTGCTTGAAAATTCTTCCTTATTCATCTGTCACTTAGAACCCATCAACTACTCAAAGATTAATTTGAATTGTGAACAATATCTAAGCTTCCTTAATCCCTTGCTCTTGTCCTTTTTCTTGAGCTGCTGTACTGCGACAGAAAGGCCATAATTCTGAAGCTTCTTATTCCGCAGGCCTACCTAAAGTGACTCCCATCAAGAGCCAATTGATATTTGAGCAAGGAAATTCTTACCTGTTTCTGACAACAACCTGGAAAAATTGTCAGGAGGCTTTCGCACTCTTAGATGTTCACTGTGTGGAATTCTTGTAAATGTAAAATCTAATTTTTATGGGTTCTTTGCACCAGCATTGTTCAAGGTCAGATGAAGATGTGTGAAGTACAGGAAGTGTTCCTGAGATTGGATTACTTTCTTCATACTCACAGCATTTTTTACCAAATTAGCAAATCAAATAATACAAATTTCATTAATAATTAAGATAGCTGGGAAATATACCACATTCTTCTTTTTACCTATTGTTTAAATGACCCCTACTGACGCTCTTATTTACCATGTCCTTGAGTTTTTTTCAGGAAAAATACTAATTTAGAAGTTTCTTCTCTGCTAATGATGCAAATCCTGCTTATTCAAACTGTCCCAGTAAGGGGCTAGAATTTTAAAAGAAATCCAGGAAATCTGCAGGTTTTCCTGATGAAGTTGAACATCCAAAAACATCCCATTTTTGCCAATGGGAACACTTGAGCATGATCAGAATAATTAATGTTGGAGTTCTGTAGAAGTGTCAGTTGTTTTGGTGATACATTCATCTGTGGCTTGACTTGAGCCATCAGGACTTGGTCATGAAATATGTGCATTTAAGACTGTGACGACAACTCTGGCTGATTTGTAATATATACTTAGCATCTCTTAGGACTGTATATAACAAGTCACCTCCTCTAAGACTTAAAGAGTTACAAAATTCTTGAAGTTCGAGTAGTATTCATTTGGTGGCATTTGCATTTATTTGCCTATATGTTTGCTACTTAGCAGTAAATAGCTTAAGGTAAGATATATTTGAGTTGCCAAGTCCAATTTGGGTGAAAAATAACAACTATTTAATTGTGGCATCAACTGTCATAATTTGATAGGTGCTGTAGACGTTAGGATAAAGGGACAGAAGTTGGGATAAGGTTCGTACAGATGTTGGGATAAAGTACAGCAGTGCTCTTGAATACTGTACTGTCATAATTTGATAGGTGCTGTAGATGTTAGGCTAAAAGGACAGAAGTTGGGATAAGGTTAGTACAGATGCTGGGATAAAGTACAGCATTGCTCTTGAATACTGTGTTCAGAGCCCCACAGTTTAAGAAGTATGTGAAGGTCCTTGAATGTATCCAGAGGAAGGAAAAAAGCTGCTGAAAGGGCTGGAAGGGATGTCCTGTGAGCAGTGCCTGAGGACTTTGAGAATGTCTAATCTGGTGAATAAGAGTCTGAGGGGCAACGTTACTGCCCCCTACAGCCTCTGGAGGAGGGGAGGCGGGGAGGGGAGGCGCTGATCTCCTTTCCCTGATACCCAGTGACCAGTGACATAGGAATGGTTCAAAGCTGAGCTGGAGGAGCTTTGGACTTGATGTTAGGGAGCATTTCTTTACCGAGAGGGTGGTCAGATGCTGAAAGAAGCTTCCTAGAGAGGTGGTTCGTGCCTCAAGCCTGTCAGTGTCTAAGAGGTATTTGGACAATGCCCTTAATAACATGATTTAACTTTTGGTCAGCCCTGAACTGGTCAGGCAGTTGGACCAGGTGATTGGCATAGGTCCCTTGCAGATGGGAATATTCTATTCTATTCTATTCTATTCTATTCTATTCTATTCTATTCTATTCTATGAGAGCTGTCACAAATAACATCTTTTCATAGGACTTTTATGGAGAGATTGAATGGGTATAAGTAAGGGAAGTGAGGTCTTCCTTTTTAGACAGTATTCTTGAAAGGTCCTACAGTGAGATACACAAGCTTACGAGGTTCCTAAAGCACCACTGTCTTTGTCCTGCCATCCCTTAGTGGCAGAGAAGCAAAGGCAGGAGCAGAAGGCAGGGACACATATACTCTGGGTCCATCCTGTCCCCTTCTGGATGTTTCTTAGATATTTTTCCTGGAGGCGAGAATGGTGTGATTTTTAGTACTCCTTTTGGTCCTGTTAAAAACTAAAAGAATCAATAAGGAATACATTAAAATGGTCAACTTTTGGAGGATTTAATACCCGGAAGCCTCTTCCAAATATGATTGCAAGTTTATTCTGCATGATGCCATTCTGAGCTGAGAAGCAGAGTTCAGGAAGCTACATATATTTATTCACACAATTTGCAGTGTCACCATCATTAATTTGGAGTATTACACATTGATACTTACTTTTTGTAGCTGTTTGAAGCACCAAGTAATGGAGTTTGCAATATATGATTTTCATAATTGGAATCAAGGACAATGAAGATCACCAAATAAAAAATATCTAGAACCCCATTCCTTCACATTTGAAGGAGAAGAGGATCATGAAAGACCTGAAATTCTTGAACCAGTTATTTCAGAAATAAGTCTCAGGACAGATAGAGTAAATTCATTATATTTGGTATAAAGAAACATAGAAAAACCCATAAAAAAAGTGAGTTAACAGAGCCAGTGTTATACAAAAAGGGTAGTTGTACACTTTCAAAACTCACAAAGTAAGAAGTCTTGATTGTTTGCCCTTCAGAACATTCAAATGCATTCACTGGCAGGCATAGATAATATGTTCCACAAAAAGAGATGTAGGTGAAGCTTGCAAATTAAGTACACTTTGCAATTAAGTCTGCTCAAATTTTACTTTTGCGTAAGTCGGGATAACAGAATCGGGAACCGTTGGTCTTCTCCAAATTGTATCCACACCCAATAGTTTGTTCATCCTTTGTTTTGCTCTTTGTTTAAAAAAGGCTTTTGGAAATTCCATAACTGTAAATCTGAGACTTTCCCTGTAATTTTTTACTTGGTCACACTTGGAAACTGTTCCCTTAAGTAAACATGTGCAGCTATGATGAAGAGGTTATGTTTCAAGTATGGCCTTCCTTTTTCTGCAAATATTTCTGTGCTGGTATCTAAAGCGAAATTTACAACTGGAAGTATTTATAAGAAAATTAATTTATTTTTAATAATCTATTAAATTTCAATGCATTTGTTTATTGAAGAAGCTCTGGAAGCATCTCAGCTTACCTGGAAGTATAGTGTAAAAAAAACCCAACCCATATAACAGTGTTAAATACAAAACCCCCAAAAGCCATGCTCTGGACATTATGATCATTGAAATACAACCATATCGCCTATGCGATGTTGTCTGTCCTAAACTGTTTTGCACTTAAGAGAACAGTCATAGTATGTGCACACCTGCTGGTGGTAGCTTTAATCTCCCTGTTTTGGGAAGTAGCAGCTATAGTACAGCCCTTACTAGGGCTCTGTAAATCCATCTGTGACAGTGAGTGTGCTTACTTGTTGCAGTGCATGTTACTGTGTTTTGTGGGTGCTGTACAACTGGATTAACTGGTGATTTGATACATTTAACATGTCCTGAAGATGTATCCTGTTTTTGCAGAAAGCCTTAAGCATTATCTCTGAAATTTGGCATCCATCAGTCATTTCATACCAGAGGTATCACTGGAGACCTAGTCTGTAATCTCATTTTTATATTTATTGGGATTATCTGAGTAGCCCAAGAGCACTTCTTAAGAAGAATGTTGTCTGTCTTGTATTACCAGTGACAGTGACTACAGGTACTGGTGTACTGTATATCTTAACCCATAAAAGGGGACTGTGGTGCTAGGAGTCAGCTTTGAAATACTTTTTTGTGTGCAGAACCTCGTTAAAGATCAACAGCCTTTATTATTATTATGCTTGTTCAGCTGCAAGAGAAAGCAGAAGGGCTTGTCAATTATGAAAACGTTCATGCCATGGCTGCTCACTTCAACTTCTCATCTATGGGGTGTGGAACCCATCCACTAGGAGACAGAAGTTTATTGAAGTATTTTGTGGAACTGTGTTTTCTGCTTTATTGAACTATTAGATAAAAATCTGCAAAATAATAATTTTCCTCCCCACCCACCCTCCACCATTTTTCTTTGGTCAAATGAAACAAACAAACAAAAAACCAGAAAAAAATCTGGCATTTAAAATAAACTGTACGTGTTTGGTTAACCTTAGTTTAACTTTTTAGAAACATTAGGAAATACAGTCATTACAGATTTTCTGTTCCAGATAAATAGGAACTGCCATCTGGAATTTCCAGTAACTTGAATTTGATTCACTGATCTTCTGAGGTTCCCAGCCTGGGTCTACTCATCAATGCTTGGTTCCTATCCCATCACTTTGAAAGTGTTAGGGGAGCAGTTTGCAGAACACTTGTATTTTAAAATGTAGTGCTTTATCAGTGTTTGTAATTAGTATTTTAGAATCTGACCTATTAAAACACCACTGTGAGTTACAGTGTCCCTCTCGGGTAAGAGTTATACGTGTCAATCTGCTGTAACTGTTTAGTGTAAAAAGTTTGTTTTGCTGTGCTGGAGCAAGTATTTCTGTCCCAAAATGTCAATAATATTTAATTGGTAACACATAAAATTACAAAGATACAGTAAATAGGTCTTGGAGACACCTTCTTGTAAATTAAGTATTTGTTTTTAATAAGAGTTGTGTAAGTGTGTGAATATATTACAAAAAGGTAACTAAAATGCCAAATACTAAAAATACTTTTCCAAAAGTGCTACTTTTTTATTTGATTTCGGTATGAGATAGTCACATTAGAGTCTGGTTTCTCTGTTCATCCTTAAATTAGCTGGTTTGACTATAAAGGCAAAGTTGTTTCCTGCTTTTCTTCTGATTCCGTGCTTGGAAGTATTCCAGGGGCCCTCAGGGGTGTCATTCAGCAGCAGTCACTCTCCCCTTTATAGTGATCTGGGATTCCTGCAGAGTATGTCTATGTCTGTGGGACTGGAGGTACAGAGACAATTAAGTAATTGCATATTTATTCTGGTTCTCAGTCAAGTTTTGCAGCCTGTGCCGAGTTCATCAGGGCTATGCCTGCATGGGTCACAGCACTTGGGCTGACTTCTTTCAGGCTAGCTCCAATAAATATGTGGAAAATGTAGTCACCATAGTGGCTGCAGTGTACCTGATCATCAGCCTGGGTCTTTTAAGGAGCATGAAAAACTCTCTTGAGCTTAGGGTGCTGCTTCTTCTGTCTGGGATCTATTGTGCTTCTTTGAGGAGGTCCCTCTTCTATCTCACTTTCTGCCTTAAAAGAAGTGCAGCAGAAGTGCATGCAGAATAGATGCAGCTAGCCTACTGCTTGCCCACTAAAATCCTCTAACATGTTAGCTGAATTTGATTTTGTTCAATTGATACGAAAATATTTACATTTTATTGCCATTCAAAATTTTCACTGATTTTTCTACTGTTATCAGCCAATGACAACTTTTCTAGGATGGACTGAGTCATCTGTATTAATTGTAATGAGATGTTATCTTGTTTTTGGTTAAGAAGTAAGTAAAATGGTCCTATAAGAAAAATGGAGTCAAGTTTTTGGACTTTGTAAGAAGCTATTCATATGGAATGATGATTCTGGTGGTGGTAATTGAGCTAAGTCATAATTATTGTACATTGAAAGTTAATAACTTTATTTTATGGTGCTAGGCAGCCATGCTGAGTCTTCAGATCTGGTCTCCCAGCTGTCGTGATCTTTCTGTGTTGGTTCTGATCCCAAAGGACTGGGGAAGAAAAATAACAGCGAGGGGAAGATTTACATAGGAATGAGTAATCCTGAAAAAAGTATGAAACAAATCTTACATGTACATAGCACAGGGGGAATTAATTATTAGTCCTCTAATAGAAAAGATGTTGTTCAGGACAGGGACACAGTACAAGACGGATACAGGATCCAGAAAAAGCAAGATGGAACTTGTTAGTGGTGTCAGAATGGAAGGAGTAAAGACACAAGGCTGGAAGAGCTCTGGCAAATAAGTGAATAATACTTGCCTTCTGACATTTTGATTAAATCAGGAGCACATCTTGTAAAGTTATTTGAATACCCTGAGTAAAATCTATGCTGAACTCTGTGTCCTGTGACATTGTAAGTGATGCTGATGGTTGGACTACCTCAGTTCCGCTCTATTTTATTGGTTTAAGATGTTCCTCTTTTGGAACTAAGTCAGCTATGTTTAGGAAGGCAAGATGTGTGAAGAAGTTACAGCTATATATATGTACGTATGTATCTATTTATCTATCTATGTGTATATAACAATATATAGTAATTAAAGTGTAAGAGTTCTAGAACAGTAAGTAATGATGTCACAAAGAATTAATATTCTGTGGTTTTATTACATACCATTCGTATTACATACACAAATACAAGGCAACTATATAGTATATATAGTATATATATAGTACTATATATAGTTTATAGTGGGATGTTATACTCTTTGGCTTCTTAGGAGGTCATAAGGCATGAAACCAAAGCTTGCCCACTCTGCATAGTCACTAGGACATCAAGGTGTAATCCCACAATTCAGCATTTGCGGTTTATTTATTTTTGGACAGATATACCCATGTCTTGAATTGATGTCTGCCACAGGCAGATGTTTCAGATTTATCTCTACATGTCTGCTTCAACATCTCTCTTACTGCTTCCATGTTATGTCCAAAATGAAAGGCTTACCCTCTATGCGGTGCTGTCGTGTTGTGATACATGAAAGACGTGTAGGTGTGGGTCATGTTACAGTGCTTACTGAGATTAGTATGTTTCAAGAAATGTTACTGTTTCTAACTGATGGCTGATTAAATGAATTACAATATTGTTACTTCAAGTGGACAGTTTGATGGATGTGGTCTCATTTGAAAATTTTACCTGTAACTGTCCTTTAAAAAAAAAAACAAACTTGCATATTAAACTTGTTAAATTGATGATAAAGATTTCTTTAGCTTTTGTTTTCTTCCATCTCTTTCTTTCCTGATTTCCAGTTGAAAAATATTTTGTGACAAGTCCTTACTTGGACATTCGTAACAACTGTAGGTTCACCATGTCTTGTGTTATTGTATTTTCTAGCTTTTGTAATGATATTATGTCTCTTCTCATACAATTTGATTCTACTATAAAATTTTGGACATAAAAGCATCCTGTTTAGTTAAGGGTAAACCACAATTTGTGCTCAGTTGCTTTAGACTTAAAGTGGCAAAGCTATATCTCTCTGCTGTGTTGCTGTTGAAGACAGTATAAATTTCTAGATCTGTAACTTTGTATTTGGAGAAACTGATTCATTAACCAAGCAAGGAGGATATGGGTATTGTGTCTGTTAAGTCGAAGAGACAGTTAGGATGCATAACTAGATTAGATATAACATTAGCCTAGTGTGAATTAATGGGTTCCTCAACAGTGTCCTTGTCAAAAAAGTGCACCAAAAGTGCTTTCTGCTGCTTGCTTACTAGAGATACTGACTCGAGGGGGGAAAGCACTCCATGCTTGTGAATGTGTTGAATGTCATGATCCTTTCTGTACGTGGAACAAGATTCAATGAAGGAATGAGCACTGGTGTCCCTTGTAAGCCTGACACTTAGGATACTTTTGATGGTAATGCTTTGTAAGATATCTGCCATCTTCTGTGATCTAATCTTGATTTCATACTAAGGAACACAGGGAAATGAAATGAGGAGATGATATTAGTTGTCTAGTAACAAAACAATGCAATTATTTACAAGCAAATTTTCTTCTGATGAGTAAATAAGAGGTGAGATAGGGGCAGTAAAGTATTCAAAGTGTGACTGAGTTGCTACAAGAGGAGTTCCTGCACCTGAGCTGGTGACCACATGCTCATGGCAACTGGAAGTACTGTGGTATGTTAATGCCTGATAGAGCTCCATTTGAAGTACTGCAGTTAAACGAATGCGGTCGGTCGTGTTCTGTTGCTGTACCGGTAGCAGGCTATAGTTTGAAATCAAAGAAACAAACTCTTTAGGTTGACACCTATATGAGATTTTCTTACAGAATTAGCCTCAAGTTGCTATCAACAGGTGACTATGGTGTATTAAAATATTATTTTCTGTTCTTTTTAAGCATGGTATTTAAAATGTTGTGACTGTTTAATGCTATTTTTAATACTTAATGTATTACAGGGCATATTTTTATCTGGTCTTGCCTTCTTTTGTTATGTTGTGATAGTTTATCAGCTTGAGGTTTCTTATTGCTAGACAAGAACACTGAATTTCTGTGTTCTTCTGGCTTGGGCTTGCCTGCAGAAAGTGCCCTGCTGTGGAGCGCCTGTTCTCCTAGACTACCATAGCTTAGATCCGTTATTTCTATTGTACTTTTGTAAGGAGACAGAAGTTTTGTAAGTTGATACAAACACACTATCTGTAAGTCTCCCACTATAATTCTTGAACCTGTTGGCCAACTTCAAACAAATTTAATGGAGATGTAGAGGCCTCGGAGATACTAATATGCATGAAAACAGCTGGACTGTGTAGCGGAAACATGAAATAGTGCATCTGCTGAGGAAAGAGGCTGCAGCATTAAGTGTGGCCGTGCTGTTATTCGTGAGCTCTGTCACGCACTGAACTGCCTCGTCTTGTTGTTATTTTGCTTCCACCTGTAATCATTTATTTGTTTATTCATCCAATGTACAACTGCAATTGCGAATGTAGAACTACTAGTCACATGTTATTTAAGAATTTTATTTGAGAATTGCTTCATGGGATTGATCCTGTGCAATTTGGTAGGAATCCCTGTGCGTTCAAATACAGTTTAGTTTGTGTTTTACAAAGAGTGGCTGTTGCCTTTATTTACTCTGACATCAAATCAGTAGAGGTGATTTTTTTTTTTTTCATTTAAGAGAAAGAAAAATGAGTAGGAAGATAATTGTGAACTATTTGTTTTCAAAGTTTTCGCTTATATTGGCCAGAGGAGTAAAATGCTTGTGAAAGTAGGTGCCTTCATGAGACTTCGTAGGAGGACATACATGCATGAGCTTTTGATGAAGCTTTGAATTTATTTACATCTAGCTATAACAGCAGTAGATGTGTATGTCCGCTCAGGAAGGGAAGAATTTGTACTGGATGGCAAATTGTTCATCTTTTTCCATTTTATGGAGCTTGATGAAAAATTACTTGTGGCAGAAATCCATTTCCTTGGAATGGCATTCAGCTTCCCTAAAAAGTTCCTCCACTTCCCAAAGTGTGCGTGCTTTGACCACATCCTTTCCAGTTTCAGCAGCAGAGGTAGCACAGGACATAGACAATAGTCTCTGCACTGTTACCCTAAATAGAAGTTGAAAAAAACCCAGTTCATATTAAAAATTTAAATCTATCCAATGCAGTGATGAAACGTGGGTCCTAAGGAAACAAATAACGCGTCACACTGTAACAAAGAAGGGAGGAAAGGTCGTGCAGAGGAGGTTGAAATAATGCCGTGTGAACAACTTTACTTCAGGCATGTTCTGGTTTTTAAATGCTTTTTCAATCTCAGCATTCTTTTAATGTAGAAGATTAAACAAAAATTTCCTTTTTAAAAAAGTAACCATAATAGCAATTCCATTACAAAGATTTACTGATCTCATATCTATTAAGATCACGTGAAATTTAGGTCTGCTCCTCAGTCTTCACTGCTCCATCCCTCCATCCAGCTAGTGGCAGCATTAGGATGTTGTTCACTGTGGCACATGAGGAACTACAAAGACAAACGTTGCAGATAAATGTAACAATTATTTGTTATGAATTTTAAAATATATTCTAAATATAATGTATGTATGTGAAACACGTCATTCAAAAATACCCCTAAGCACTTTAAGCTATGCGTAGAAGAAACTTGCTTTTTTCCACTTGCTTAAATGCACCCTCTGCTGGGGTGAATCACAACAGCTGTGAAGTGCAATGTGATCTGTAAGCACAAGTGTTGAGGAATTCTGTTTTATGGCTCGTCTGAAATACTGCAAACAGCCAAAATCCAAATACGTTCCTCTTAAGCCAAGACTGACTGGAAATTGATTTAGTGTTGATTCACAGTGAAAAATGTCACCTGTATAATCTTGAGCCAGTGCTGGTTTTCCTACGTTAAACCTCATTCTACTTGTATATTCACAGGCTGAAGAGATATAATTTCTGGTAGTCCCATTTGTCTTTCAGAACTTCCATGCTCCTGATTTTTCTGTTAAATGAAGTTGAAAATAACATCAAGAAACTGCTTGATGTTGTGGTTGTGTTGTGCCTGAAAATACTTGGTTTCTTTTCAGAGCAACTGCATTCGTTATGGTCGTTCCTGCTTTAAAGAAATTACAACAGAAGACAACTTAAACTTATCTTCAGTTTCTTTTCCATCTGGAGAGTTGTATTAATTTCCTAGGAGTCTTGCCTCGTGGCAGTGAGTGACTAAGCATGGGGACAAGCATCAGAGGCTTTAGAGACAGGGTGTAGTATTGTGTGTTCTTTCCAATGAAGTATTATTAGAAGCCCTTCAGAAAAATTGAAGGTAGCATAAAGGAATTGAAGAAGAAAGTGTTTTCCTTCCTCCTGTAAAACAGGAGGCCAAATAGAAGAAAGGTTGACAGTAGGTATCTACTCAACAGAGAGGCAGGATTAGCAGGATGTAGGTAAGTTTAGTGGGAAAAAAGTCTTTAGGAGTGGAAGGAATATTCCACCCCAAAATGAGTGACTTAGGGATTAAGCTTTTTTTTCTTTTTGTTTCAGATCTTCTGCTTTATTTTGGTCTTTTTTCTTCTAGCAGGTTTCCAGTAGTAGGTACCATTGTAGAAGCCAGTGTGTCCTACTAAAGGCCGTGTGTGACTTAATCATAATACTTTATCTGAAAGACCAGCGAAATAAAGAGACTTTACAAGCAAATAGAATTTTTACTATATATTCTTTAACCATAAGGGGATTACTTGACCTCCTGTGTCTTTCGCACACATCAAACTCTATACTAAAGCTGTCTTGAAGCTTGCAGGAGTTCATCCTCCTGGGATTTTCCTTTTGTCTGTCAGTCCACAGAGAGAAAAATATGTCCAGCGATATTTAGCCGTATGTTGACCATCCCTGCCTTTTGATTGCGGATATTCTTAGGAAATATAAAAATATTTTCAGTTACACTAACTCTGATAACGGCATTCATCTGTTATTTTCTGATTAACACCTTCTGCAACTTTCTAGCTAGCTTCTTAATAAGAATTCGTTTAGGTATTCTTTGAGCTCGGTAGAGTCTTTATGAAAGTGACACCTATTTTCCTTTGCAAAATTTCAGACTGTATAAAAGGCTATTCATGAAGACTGATAGTTTGCATAGTTTTGAGCTGCATTGTTCAGTGAAACATTCCCATGTCTCATACATCCCAATATACATTGCTATGTAACCTGTAACTAGAGAGCTACAGGGACATGTGTGCTGCTCCCACTAAGGGCCTTGTTTCAGCTGTCCCTACGCAAAAGAACATTTAACTGTTCCCTTTAACTTGAGTGGCAAGTGGTGAGTAAACTCCTGGTTACTGACCGTGTCACTGAATGGTGGCAGCCATTATCGGCTTAGGGTGGAACTCTCTTTATAAGGCAACCTGTGGCTCTGAAGTGATGGAATATGGTGCTGCAGCTATCAGTAAACCTGTTTTTAAACTGCTACCTATGGCTTTTTTTTTTTTTTATTTTCTGACAGTATATCTTACTTTGTCTGATATTTTGTTTGGGTTGGAGTGTTAATACAAATAACAGTATTTCTGTTTGAGGAAGCCTTACACACTAGCTGAAGTTGTTCATTGTTCAAGTGTGCCTTGGTAAGTATGAGGAAGTCTTTGTTTTCAATCTCTTCTCAAATTAAGGAGACCACATAACTATGCACAGAACCTAGTCAAAACGATGCTTTCTAAAATTTTCAAAACTAAATTTTCTTCAGAAGTTCTACAGTGAATGTTTTGTCCTATTTAATCTTGATCCACCTGAGCCAACACATTTATCTAAAGGTGTAAGCACAAAAAATGTAAAAATTACTTTTTTGGTTTTAACTTTTATTCCAAAGTACTGTTTGTCTTGGTCTCAGTATATAACAAAATTAAAATCGATATCATTAGAAATACTATCTAGTTTCATACTGGATGAGCAGAAAAATAAGATGTTCTGTAATATGGCCAGTGTCAGTTCAGTTTAATTGGGAGTTTTCCTCCAGCTTCCTCCAAGCCGAAGTGATCCTAGAAGAAATTAATTTTTTGGTGGGATGAGATGTCTTCTATGGGCATTTGTAGGCTGATACATACAAACGTTTGCATTCTTCCATTTCAGTTAGCAATACTGTCTCTGATTTTTTATCTTCTCAATTAGGAGTGTAAGATATTAGTGCTTCCCATCAAATATTTGTTGTTTTTTCTGCTGTTTTGACTTTCTTCTAGAGCACTGGATTTCTGAGATACAAGAGAAATAAGAAATGTAATTTTGTCTTTTCACCCAGAGGGTAATGCAACCTCTCCCTTGGTTCAAAATTGTGGTGATACTTCTGCAAGTGTTTATGCAGAACACTCCCCTCCACTTAATGTTCAAAGTACTAATCTGCAGCATAGTTTATCTTAGTCTTAAATGAGCATCTGTTTTGGGCACCACAGGAAATAACAGAACAGAAAGAACGTCCAAATTCCTTTTCTGCTAGCTGCTGAAAGGGTGACTGGGAAAAGATCTGAAATTGAGCAGGGTTTTGGCTCCTTTTTCCAGGTTTCTCAAATGTCTTGGCTGATCAACCAGCAAGTGCCCTACCAATATATGATTCCCTTTGCTTAGTGCTTGATGTGGTTATTGTTACAGTTTTCTGTTTATCATCTTTTTTTCTGGTCAGCTATACCTGTGAGTATTGTGAGTATACTGACTGTATTTTGTAAGGTTACGTTTTTAATATCTAGTTCATAATCAACATAATAAAGCTACTTAGTGAGGGCCCATATGGGTTCTTATGTGTCTCGTGATGACAGGAATTTGCTGTTTACTATTCGACCCTTAGGGGGGACCAAGTCTAAACCCTAACCATAGAAAAAGAGAAATATTTATCACCCTCAGGGATGATAATTATCAACAAGAACAAAAAAGCTCTTAAAAGCCCTACAGTAGGTATTAAACAATTTAGTACAGATTGTCTTTACTATGCAAAGAATTCTATGTATCACATGTGCTGGTAAAATTCCAGTCAAATTAGTTTTCCAACTAGCTTATCAAAGTAGAAGAGTCAGGTGGGGAGCCAGGTTATTTATTGCTGACACTAAGGAAGGCATCAAGCCTTTGGGGAATAAATAACAACAGTGCTCTCACTTTTTCTTTCTAGTCTGTTCCTCAAAAGCTTGCTTCCTGGGTTACAAACATAAAGTTTAACCTTGCTTGTGCTAGGTATGCAAATCAGTATTTGTACAGTGTGCAATTCTCCTGCCTTCCAGCCTGCTAAATGCAATTTGCTTTAGTTTGAACAATTTATAAAATGCTACCCATAAGTAGTACGCATTAGATTTAAGTAAAAACATTACTTGTCCCTGTTTCTGTCTTACCGCAATGTTTTTCTTATATTTAAAGTTTCTGGTCTTGAATCCTGCTCTTTGAAGGTTCTCAAGGGTGGAGGTGTTTTGTTTTGTTACCTTTTGGCAAAAGCAGATATATTCACCAGCTGTAACGCTGACCCATAAATGGAGTTCTGGATATATGAAATAGACTGACTTTTCTAAAAACCCCTTGTGTTTGTTTCAGACTCAAAATACACTTGGGCATAAGTTGTGTATGTGGCTTGCATGCATATGCCATGAATTTTTGAGTCCTACATAAAGAAATCTAAACATTTTTTAAATGGCTGTATGCGCCCATATGATTCCAAATAAGCCCATAATAGTAACAGTTTTCCTGTGGAATAGGAGGCAATTAAATTTTGTGAGGATTTTTGATCTTGGAGAATTCAGTCATTGTTCATATTCTATAAATTCTGAAACTCCATAAGCAATATCTAGCACCTGTGCTCGCTTTTAAAAGTTGCAATTCCTGTGGTTTTTTTCATCAGCTTTCACCCATGCATCGGTTAATTCACTGTAGGGGTTTAATTTTGTGTAAAGATGTATCTTTAAAAAAACCCAGTACTGTAGTTTGAGATTTGGCAGCTGTGAGTTGTGCAGTAAAGTGGGATTTCAGATTTAATAGATAACTTGCATTTCTAGATTCCAAGCAGTTGTCAAATGGTTGTCTTGATCTCTGGAAAAGAGAAGGGATAAGTGGAAATACATGTCTTTAGCATCAAGTCTGGATTTTCTAGCTTATTGTGACCACTGGGGAGAAAAAATGCCTTTATTTCAATATGGAATGAATACAAAAGAAAAAAGTGACCGTGTGTCTGATTTCATTAAAAGTATCTTGTATAGTAAATATAATATGAGTTGGATTTGGCTTTGATATTGTACGCCTGCGACGATTTCATGTATTAGTTTTTTTTCCAAGTAGCCTGCCCAGTACTAATTAAAACCAGTGAATTTAACTTGCATGCTCTTTTGTAAAAATGAAGCTGTTCGGATTAATATCTGCACTCTAAACTGAAAGGGATTTCATGAGAATGTTGGATAATTTGTGAACTCTTAATAAAAGGGGCTAGGAAACATTTGTACTGATCATATGCTTGTTTACCTTTGCAGATTTAGGAGGTGTTTTCCATACTTGATGCATAAAAATACCTAAAACGATCTAGCTATAACATGCCATATAATAAATTACACTGCCATTGTGTGCTTTTCTAGGAACTCTTATTTGTATAAGAGACTCACTCCTTGGAAATAAAAGAAGTGAAGTAGCCTGAAAAGTATCACATGATGGCACTGTTTCCATTTCCACCTCCAATATTATGAAATAAAGCTATAATAAACTGGTATTAAAATGGTATGTAATGCCAATGTACTTTGTATAATTTATGTAAAAGAAAAATCTAACCACTGTGGTTATTAATATAGGTATTAAAATGGATGTATAGATTTCTCAGAAAAGTGTTTTGTAAAACTTTGCATATTTATAATATTCCTTATTTTGATTGTTGAGCAAAAATTCTGCACAATATATAATGTTTATGAATGCTGAACTGTACAGATTCATTTAGCATTATGTTAGGGAAAAACCTGTTAATTGTTGTGTAAATGAGATGTTTTATTTTTTGTTTTGATTTTATTGTGGAAAGAAAGCTAATGGCTGTCCTTTTTGTATTTAATATAAAGCCTTTTTGTGGTAAATTAGATCATTAATACAGACACATTTTTAAAAAATGCAAATTAGCTTTCCATGAGCAGAAAAGAGCTTAAAGTGTAGTAAGGTCAGAGGCAGGATCAGACATATTTGTAAAATGAATTATATTCAAGTAGGAAAATGAGGGAAAATATGAATATAAAAAAACCAGTGATTTATAGTATATAGATGTTAGATGTCGTATTATTTCATTTTTAGATATTCTGACTGAATATCTGCAAATGTTCCTGTTCTTTTTAGTAATATAAATTAATAATCAGCTCTAAATTAATATTTTCTATTTGTAGAAGAACCAATATTAGTTTTTAGGAAGAAAAAAAAGCATTTCTAATTTTTTTTTTTTTTACAAAAAAGGTGGTGGGTGTGTTTCTATCTTCCTGCAGTTTATTTTAGGGTAAGGTAAATATCCAGTCCCACTGTTCTCTCCTACAAAAATGAGACTGTTTTATCCATTTTGCTATTATGGGGATCATTGCAAAAACAAAACAGAACAAAAATCCTGCAAGAGGAAGTAAGAAAAATATCCACTGGTGATGCAGAGCTAATAGCTGGGACTTGGACACATGCCAGGCTGGGTGCTTGCACTCCAGGAATGTCCTCTGCCAGTATAAACTTCTGTTCTGAGCTGTGTGAGGCTCTTCTGGGTCTTTTTTGGTGTGAAAGCAGGGGCAACTGAAAGTGCATGTTAAAAAAGGTTGTCATGTAAAATATCACATCTAACTAGTGAATTATCAAATGTAACTAAATAGAAGAATGTGTAATAAATGAATCTGACTGTAGACTGGTTTTAAATAATAACAAAAAATGGTTTCAGAAGACCTTAAAAGGAATATATTATATGCAGTATGTCATAACATTTAATCACTGAATCAAATGGCTCCTGTTGCTAAAATCAGTGGCAAAAGCTAACTTTGCTGATCTATTAAAACATTTTAAAAATCATTTAACATCTTTAATTTGCTTGCTTTAGTCAGTAAACAATACTTCCATGATTTCAATTAGACATACTCAGGTCTTGTTGAGCCACCCTGGTTGGAAGCACAGTTTTACACAAGTGTTTCAGCTTTACACCACCTCCTTCTCGGTATCTGATAGTCCACTCTATTGTATTATTTTAGAGCAAGAGATAAAAAAAAAATTACGGTTATTTTGAATGCTTTTGCAAAGTTTTTAAAAGATCTAGTGACATAGCTGGGCTGATGTAACAAACTTCAATATATAAGAAAAAGCATTCATTACTCACAGCTGTCTGTTCATTTATATGTCCCATTTGTTCATGTATGAGGTAAAGAATTTCAGAATACAGTAAGTGGAGACTTCTCTGCTCACTGTATTTCACCATTCAAATTACTTGCATTTTCAAAATGTCAGTGTTACTTTTCAGGACAAATTTCATACAATAGTAATTCTGTGATTATTCATCCAGTTTAATTAATTCAATTAAGTAAGTCTGCTGTCAGGTGTTCTTTTAATAATTGAATCAACATGCAGATACATAATAAGCATAAAAGCATTTCTATGGCTGCGGTAAATTTAGATCCAAAAGAATCTGCTATTCCACTACATTTGATATAGATTATTCTATAATATTTCAGTAATGGGTTGCACAAAGGCTGCCTTTTAATTCTTTGCTTTCTCAAATGTCTTTATATATAATGGTTTAAAACAGAAGGTGTTCAAAAGAGGGTGACCTTTTTCCATTACCATAGTTCCTGTCATTAATGCATTATAATTTTCTTCAGAAGTCTGGAAAAAATGTGTATATGTGCACTCTGTAGCAGGTATGAATCAAAGTGTGTTAGTGAAAGTTAAGAATTGTCTGTTATTACTAAAAAAGGGAGGGGGGGGGAAGAAAAGAAAAACGAGAGGAAGTAATTTTATTGTTATTTTTACTGTGAAAGTTTAAACAAACCTTATGCTTTATACAAAGCAGTTACAGACTTGAGAGTTTTGGCATCTGTAATCTGAACGAACAGCAGCTGACTTATTCAGATACTAAAAATAATATGCCCCTTAAATAAATTTAAAGCCGATAGAATGTTGTATTAGGCTGAATTGTGTATAAAGGCCAATAATATATTTCCATCCTCTGCAATATATTACTGTAGATGTTATTTTAATAACATATATATTAAAAAACATGGTAAATGATTCACTTGGCGTACTCTCAATGGTGCTTGATGTCATAATTATTGTAAATATTAATTGCTGTGCTAAAAATGTAAGCAGGATGACTTTGTATTAGATGAAAAATGAAAATAGTCTGTGTACGGGTAAATAGATAATCATACAAAAGTAATTGGGGTTTTAAAACCCCAATCTATTCTGCCAGCATGAGCTCGTTTGCATGTTAATCACAAGAGTGATTTCCTACTTCACAA
>NW_008630791.1:10812-15667 GCF_000691845.1 Merops nubicus | reverse complement strand
CTCTTTCATAACCACTTTTAATTGCATTTAAAATGTTGCAGGGTTGGGATATTAGAAATGGAGGCGTATCAGTGTCAAATTAATAAAAAAATATTTCTGAAAATCTTTATAGGCTACAGATTATAATATTGCAGGCTTTTTTTGTTAGAAAATACAAAATGTGTTAGAATATATATTAAGTGAGGCGTGTTAAATGATAAAACCATATTAATTTGTACGTGTGTTGTTTCTTTAGAAATTTGATAAATGGAAACCTAATAGTAGCTGGAAAATATAGAATGCATTTTTATTAGGAACTTGTTTTATAGGTTGACTGGTACTTTCATTAATTTCTCATTTATTGATAAAATAGTAAATTAGCAATAGTTAAAAATGTGATTTTTTTAAATAAACCATACAGCAGTGTGACAATAGAAAAGTGTATGCTAAATTCTATTCAGTATAGCATCTTAACTGTATTTATATTCAGAGGAATCCAGTTAATGATTTTAATGGAAAATAATTTCTCTGCTTTCATGTATAGACTTCTACTACTTATTTTGTAATTGTAGAATAAACATAAAAGATACCAAGAGAGCAATTACAGACCAGAATTCATATAATTTATGGATGCTGTATGCTGTCACTTGAAATTGGTACTAGAACAAACTGTGATAAAATTATGTATTTATTGTTATTTTTAAGTAACTCTGCCTTTAGAATTAGAGATAGGAATAAGAATAGCAGAAATCTATTTAGCAGTTCTTTTTTCCCTTAATGTTCGGAACTGTGCAGTAATAAACAGACAACATTTTAAGTGATTTTGTGATATTCATATAAGATTCAACAGAGCTTCCTCTGTAATCTCTAAAAGGCCAATGTCAAAGTAAAGACAAAATGACTTGTTCTCTGAAGACAGGAATGAAGAAATGTAGCTCTCTAATAAAATAGTGTAAGTTCACAATGGTTACAATGTGATCAGTCTCAAAGATACAAAAACTAATTTTTAGTCAAGCTGTTAAAAATTATATATTTAAGAAGATGAAAAGTTGGAGGATTAAAGAAAAATCACTCACAATTTTAAAGAGGATATATTTGCTTTCATCACCAGGTGTTCTTTCTAATATAAATTACCAAGATGATGTTTCCATAACATAGCTTGGGGTGCTCTGGAGATTAAAACTACCAAAACAGACCTATTAAATTTTTCATAGGGAGGGTCCACCAGGGATAATAAGCCAATATTCCTTGTCCCATATTCCAGATGTTTTATGTAATTCTGCATCTTTCTAAACCTAAATCGTAGCTTTTCCAGAAAAAATGTACTATGGAGACAGAGATGAAAGGCAAGAACTGTTGAAATGTTAATTTTACTATCTGCTGTTGAGGTCTGTTACCTTTTTTGTATTTTTTTTTCTTACTCCCAGTAGCTCAGTTCTGTTTTATGAATGTTGTGGTATTTCAGTTGTTTGAAGTTTTGAAACTTGGAGCATGACTTTGACTTAGCAAAACACAATGCCACATGGTGTGTGACACACTGATGGATAGTCTTTGATCCCTGTGATGCACATTCTTTCTATTTTCAGCTTGTTTCTGGATGAGAAAAATAAAGTTTAACAGTAAAGTGATCACAACAATGATCCTTGTAACGTAAACTCAGAGTAATTATAAATACAGCAATGTCTTTAGTAATTTTTAAGTAATAATGTAATAAGCAATAATGCATTTATTTGATTTTTTTTTTCTTTCACATAGGCCATGGACTTTTAAAACCGACACTGAGGTTATTACACAGTAACAGAATAGTTTTGCATTGCTCTGAGACAGTTAACACTTTAAAATAAAGTACTACTGTGCTTGAAATAAATACACCAGGCCACTCTTCAGATTCCCATTCCTGTTGTACTCTGGTGATAACTGGCCACCAAAAAAAGCTTATTCCTGCTACAGTTTGGGACAGAGATAGATCTGGTCTAAGTGAAGTTAAGTTCTAATTTATTTTTTTTATACCCAAAGCAAGTTACAGGTGGTGGATGGGGATTTATACAAGGGGAAAGAATGAATGCATTGTGAAGGGAAATTCTTTGGCCTTGCACTCAGGGGCTAGGAACAGCTTAGATACACCTGGCTGCTGACTCATCCATGGGTTTTTTCCACTGATCAATTGTTTTCAACATAGTTGTTCAGATGCATTGTTCTGAGATAGTTGTCTCTCATTACATGACTTCTTTTATTAATCGAGTTTCCTAAAACCGTTACTTTTATTCTTTATAATTTATCACAATGCAGTTTCTGAAAGTAAGACTTGTATGTAGACTTGTGCTATTAAAGGCTAATGCCCTGATATAAATACGTAATCAATGCTTATCATTGTCTTACATTTGATATACTTGATCTTTTAGCAGTTCACTTCTTACTAGTCTTCTCCCTCTCTTTTTTTTTTTTTTTTTTGTGGATAGAATTCAACTTCAATTTTTTTTTTTTTTAGAAGACTGGAAAATTACTAAGATGACAGTATCATGTGTACTAGGGAAAAGCAGAAAGTTACAGGAGACTGATTATTTGCTGAAATTTTAGAACTCATTTAAATTAACCTAACTTGATTTAACTTGCTTTCCTTTGGAAAATAAAAGTTAGGTTTTATAAAAATACTCCATAATCTTTTCACCCCTCCAACTGGAAAGTTCCTATTCCAGTTCATTTGACCTCCAGCTCTTTTAGAAAAAAATACAGGGAGAGGTGTGATTATCCTCCTGATTCTAAACTAAGAAACCAGGTAACCTCTCTCTGTGTTCCCCAGGTAACCTCTGTCTCTGTTCCATATGTTTTTGGGAGAGAAGTCTGGGGAAATTTCTTTCTGGACTTTTTCTACATCATGAAGAGGGAAAGAAGAAGTGAAAAACAGAAACTCTTCTATGTAGGTGTTTTTCACCGTTGGGAAGAAACAAGTAAGAAAACATGCAGTTAATTCCTAAGGAGTTTTCCTCCTTTGCCATCTGATGGTTACACTGCCTTAAGTTGTACGTACATAATGCACATGAAACAGTTTGGAGAACTGCATCTGGTCTCAGATCTACACTGAACCTTTCTAAACCTGTTGTGTTTGGCCATGACTTTAAACCAAGTCTATTTAACGAGCCTTTGTATGAACAAATTCTTAAGAGGACTTCAGTAATCTAATTGTTTTGCTGGTTCTGTAACTTTAGAGAAAAAGATCTTCCCTGGGAAAAGTAGGGGCACTTCAATTTGTTTTTTCTTGTCACTACTTGGCAGATTATTATATCTCTGAAAATGAAACGTATTTTATTTTATTCTGGCTCTTATAGGCCGTATTAATAAGATTGCTGTTCTTTCACACACAAGATTTTTTTCTTTGTATTTTATTTTCTTCTTTTGCCATAGTTTAAGTATTAGGGCTGAAAAGTGGGGCAAAATGATCCTTTTATCTTTTAAACATGTTCAGTCGATGATTGTAACCATTTTCCCTAATCTGTTTCCATAGTTTGTTTCTGCTTATTTCCTAGAGGCAGTATGGTGTGATTGTTCTGCCACAGTTCATATGAGTTATTACAAATTTTGCACAGTTTTCAGCTCAAGTCCTTTAATGTCAATTGTTAATAAAAGCAGCAGAGTTCCCCAATTTGGGTAGAAGTTTCCTAAGTGTCGGGCAATGTAATGGAGAATATTGAAGCTGGATGGCTGATAGCTCAGGTTTTTCAGTTGGGACCAGTATCTTCCAGTGTGCTCATACAAAATATTCCTCCAGAAGTGCTATGTCTACTGTTGACTTCCCTCCCCCCCAACTTTGTTTTAAACAAAGTCTGTGTTATTCAGTGTGGTGAAGACTTTGGAGTATAAATTTGCAGAGCACAGTTCATTTTCATAGAATCATAGAATCATAGGGGCTGGAAGGGACCTCGAAAGATCATCTAGTCCAACCCCCCTGCCAGAGCAGGACCACCTAGAGTACATCACCCAGGAAGGCGTCCAGGCGGGTTTTGAATGACTCCAGTGAAGGAGACTCCACAACCTCTCTGGGCAGCCTGTTCCAGTGCTCCGTCACCCTCACAGTAAAAAAATTTTTCCTGAAATTTTCTGAGGGAGCAGCACACAGAGATGCTCTCCTTGCTACAGTAATGAATAGGAGTCACTGTGGGACAAAGGGAGATGTCATTGTGCAGAATAACAGGCCAGTGAGCTGCCTGACAGGAAGGACAAGTAGGATTGCCAGCTGTACTGCTGTTCCATAGGATGGGTGATAACAGCAGTAGGACACCTGCCTATGTGAAGTCACTGAATTTACAAAGCAGAAGAGTTCCTGCATTTCTTGTAAAAAGCCGCAAACCTTGGACGTTTTGTAAAGATCTACAAAAGGTATAGTATAGGAATAAATGTGTAAATGTTCCTTTGTTGTTGGGTGTATTTTCCCCTCTCCTGGCTGCGCTGTGTTTCACAATTACAGCCACAAATCCAAACTTCTTAACAAGGGACCAGTGAATTAAGGTGTATTTCTTGTAAGCTGTCCTACAGAACATTGTGAACATGAGCTCACATTTATTGTGGTAATGTTAGTGTGTAAAATCAGGAGGTATCAGAGAGACCCCACCACAGGATTTGGAGGGAGAAATACAAGGTAATACACACAGGCAGATGGAGAATGGTGGGAATGCAGTTACAGGGCTAAAGGCCATTGCAGTGAGCAGTCTCTGAGCACAGGCAGGTTCTGTGGAGTGACTTGTTTCCCTGTAGAAAAAGACCAGCCCGCCATTGAGCAGCCTGGCGCTGCATGTCCTGCATGCAGATTGTGGCCTGGGTCTCTTTGAGCCAGGGCCTGTTCTCCACCCCTGAATCAAAGTGGTACAGTATCTTTTGTCTT
>NW_008630791.1:0-10781 GCF_000691845.1 Merops nubicus | reverse complement strand
TCTCTACCCTCTTCCCCTTCATTGCCCAAACATGGAGCCTTCTGCCATACTGTGTGTTGAGGGAAGTCCCTCCTTTGTGCAGCCTCACAGCCTCTGGCTGAGCATTACCTGAGGCAGTACTGGCTGACACTGGCCAGAATTAAATGGTAATGGGCAATTACAGTATGTTGCTTAAGCCTGTGCTGGTTCCTAAGTCTAGCTTTTGAATCAGGTATCCTACCATTGTGGCTTAAGGCAGAGGTGGTGGGTTTTTTTGGGTATCATTGGTCCAGAGTGCCTGAAGCAATGTGGCCATGGTCTTGGAGCACGTGGGATTCTTGGAGAAGGGTGCTGCAGGCTCGATGTTTAGGGTGCCAAGGATGACATGGTTCAGCTCCACGCTGTTCGCCTAGAGCAGGCCCAGGAACTGGCTGTCCTTTTAATTGTGTCTGGATTTCTTCCTGAAAACAACTAGTTACCTTGCTTATTGTTTTCCAGAACAAAACCTAGAAATTAATTATAATGCATGAAATGTGATGGTCAGAGGAAGGACATGGGAGGGTACGAGTTATTTGGTCATGTGAATATGTCTTATGATTTTCATTATATTAGTTCAATTTATTTTTCCTGTTTCACTTTGTTTGTTGATATTTAAGAGAGGGCCAGGGAGAAGAAAGTAAGAGGCATGAGCCGAAGTTTTATGGGAGGAAGTTGTGAGGGCTGTAAGAAAGAACTGGACCAAACGTGCAACCAAACTAGGACAGAGTTGTTCCTGTAAAACCTACTGAAATTTCTGTTAGGGAGCTGAGTCTGCACCTGCTTCTACAGATTCTTCTAACCATCTAAACCAAGTCTGGGCTCCTCCTGCATGTTTCTTTTTTTCTTTTTCTCCCCTACTAAAGATCTAAGGCATGTCTCCTCTTTAATTCTGAGTTGGGAGAAGGAGGGACCTGGAGTTTTGATTCCCCTGGTTTGATGTCCTTTGCTTCATCCAGCCAGAGCCCCTGCTCGCCTGGTGCCACCTCTCCAGCAGCCCTGCTGCCTTGCAGCTCAGGAGAACTCTCTTTGTGGGGGGCTGGAAGGGGAAGCACCTGGGGAAGCTACATATATCTGGCATTTGCTGAGGCTGATTCTTGTCATGCTGTTTCAGTTATTTTAACTAGTGTGACTCTTACTTTTAGGAATTATTTTTGTCCACATTTGTAATTTGATATGATCTCTTATCACTGAAATTAGGATCATACATATTAATTTCCTCTTTGAAACTATGGAAACAGTCTGGCTTTCAGGCATATTTGCCATGTTATTTAGTTTACCCAGCTCAGACAATGTGTGTTGGGGTGTTTGATTTGTTTTGTTTTCAAGAAATGATGACTATGTCCTCATCCATGCTTATTAAGGGATTGAAGCTAGTTGAAATACAATGAATTTATTAAAATTTCTTTTTAATTTAGCAACATTCTCCTTGCATTTAGTAACTGGACCACAGTTTGACATCTGTAATCACCTCTAAAGAGGGTAATTGAAGAAGTGTTGCTTCTTTAGAGTAATTTTTATGAAAGTCATTTGGAAAGATAATTTTTTATTTTTATACATAAATACACATTTTTGTTAGCGACTCTAGCCTCACTGTAAATGGCTTGATGCAGGGAGCCTCAGCTTCTGCTGCCATCTAGAGATGGTGTAGAGGAGAATGAAGCAGGTTGGGTTCTTCATGGGTGTTGCAAAGGGCATGCCAGCACACTGCAGCTCAGAGGAAAACAGAGCAGGGATCTCATCCCTGAAGGTACAGTGTTTTGAACCATCCTATTTATACTGTGGGTTAGATTTCCACAGGTTCACATAACATATGCAACTGATCTTTGACTTGCTATGGACTCTGGTGTTGAAGTAGAGAGCAAGTCAAAAGAATGTCTCCTCAGTAGCCATGTTTTTTTATGTGAAGAACTGCTATATACTGAACTAGTGGAAATTTGCAAGCTGTGTGCGTGGTTCTCCTGTTCCATACAAGATAGATGCAATTAGATCAATGCATCTTGTGTAGTTGTTATTAAACAAAGAATCTAAGTAGATGCCATTGCTAGTTATTTGTTATTACAAACAGTTGAAATGTTCAGTCATTGCTGTTTAGGCCAACTACTTTTCTGTAGTTGATTTTTGCACTGAACATTTCTGGTCAGATCCAGAGCTTATATATTCCCTAAATAAGTATATGATTTTGTCTGAAAGCCCAGTCTTTTACTGTCTTCATTTTTACAGTAATTTTCTTCTGGTCATTGTTCTACTATTTGCTTGGCATGCTATGGCTATTCACTGGGATATAAATCCAAGTAGTAGCTTTGATTAGCAGGGGTTCTCCTCTGCTGTGTGCTTTAGAAAAGCAAAGAGATTCACCTTTTCCCTTAAGAAGATTTACAGTCCTTTGGGACTCCAGCTGCCCCAGGGCTTTACAGTACACTGGGACTCCAGCTGAGCAGAAGTGATGTCTTACTAGAAGTGTATGAAGAAGACAGGAGAGCTCCTTTTCTAGACGATGGTACTTCTCTGTCTTTTTGTGTTTCTGTGTGGCCGTTCTGTACTCTGCCATGTTGTAATATTTTGTTCTTTTTCATATCCGTTTTGCTATCCGGGAGCACACTTAGGGATGTTTCAATATTATTATGAGGGTTATTCCATCCTATTGAATTCAAGATTTTCATAATTTTTCTTCCAGTTGAAAAAGTTTGTGTTGTGCTGTTGAATTGATGAGTTTAATCTTCCTTAAGGTCTTTCTTCAAAACAGTAATTTCTATATATACATTAATGGTTTCAGTATTTTCCAATTTATTACAAACTGTTGGTTTTGGTGCTGGTATTGACATTCATTTCCAGGTCATTAAGGATCTCAGAGAACGCTACTACTAACTTGCTGTTGTGATACATCAGTGAACTTCTTTTCCAGCCTCTCCTTTCTGCCATTATCATTAGTCTGTTTGTTCATAACCAGTCATAGTCTCATCAAAGTGTTTCTCATGATATGCACATTTTGCACTAGTTTAAGATCCTACAAAAGTAGTATTTCAGTGTATGAGGACTTCTGCATAGCAATAAATTTATTCTTTGTCATATGCTTAATTTTTCTACATTATTTTAAATTTATTCACGCCTATAACATTTTGGTTTTGTTTATGAGAGAGAGCATATTTTACTGTTGGAATACAACCTTGTGTTCTTCATAAGCCAGGTCATTTTGTGGTGAGATTTTTATTTTGAAACCCGGCAGATTTGGGTAAGTTAAGGTATCCTGTAAATGCAATGCCTACGGTTTCAATGAAGTATTAATATTCTTGGAAGATTTAATTTTCCTACCTGGTCTTCTGATCTTCAGTAGGCACTAATTTTCATTTCCAAGTCATTCAATTTGCTTACTCAGAGGAGATCACTGGTACAAAATTTTGCTATGCCCTTCTTTGTTTATTACATACGCTTAATTTTTCAAAGCATCTCGTAAATACGATACCCTTAGTGAGTGGTGCTACAGACTGCACCTCCTCTTGTGCCTTGTGAAACAGAAAGGTACAATTCAATCAGTAATTTTATTGTCTGATGTGGTATCAAATTCCTTGTGACCAGATACCTACAGTGTAAAGTCATTGTGAATGGTAGCTGGGTCATCACGCGTTCCCATAGCCACCATAAAATAGCTGCATCTTTGTCTTAAAGATAATGGTGACCGTACCCTGGAGCTGCTTTTGGAATGGGATTGCAGGAGAGTGTAATAGGCAATCACATTTTGTACAGAAAGGCAGTTATTTTTTTCAGACTAGAGCCATTGCTTACAGGTTTTCTTCATGTGGTTGGCAGATCAGTTAACGGTGTCCACTGGAGATTAAGGTGACTACTGAAGTTTTAAAATGCTGCTCTATCCATGGACATTTTTTACTTAATTTCAGTGCTAAAGAAGGCAGTATTTTTTCTCACTTTGTGTCTGTAGGTTCACAGTGAAGTCATTGGATCTTTATGCGATGAAGCGAAGAATTTCCTGTTTATCAAATGCATTTAACCTTCCTTTTGAGAATCTGAATAAAGGAATACGAATAAAGAATGGCTCATCTGGATTGCCTTTTAAACTCTACCAGTGTACAGTGAACATTAGAACTGGTCAGTGTTCGGTGTTATGTTCAGTGTGCAGTGGTTATGTCACCGTGGGTTTTTGAAAAGCATAACCTTCCTTTTTGCATTCTTTTTGCTGTCAGGGGTCTTTGCCCATTTGACCACTGTGCCATCAGACTGAGCTGTGCATCATAGCTCCAAGCCTATAATTTTTCTAAGATGCCATGTTTCATCCCCTAAATATGGACTTCTCTCTTTGTAGCTAGGAATACAGCTTTACACATGTGGGTGTAGGAAATGCCTTCCTTTTAAATAGAGCATTTTCAGAGACTCAGATAATTTTATTCTAGTACCTGTGTCTCCTCATTATCATTTGCTATGTTGTCAGTAAACGTAATGTATTTGCATTTTCTTCCAGGCTGTTGATAAAAGTGTGAAACAGTACAGGGCCAGTAACCTATCATGGCAGATCTCTCTTACAAATGCCCCTTAATAGAACTCCCTGTTTGCAATTACATCCTCAGACTTACTGATTTGCCTGCTTCTAATCCATTCTAATCCATAACATATTTTTGATGTTAATTTTGTATCATTCTTACTTTGAAGTCCTGAAGTGGTGCTCTGCAAGGTAATACACAGTATTTTTCAGTCAAGTTAAGTGGGATAGTTTGCTTAAAACCAGGTGAAAGTAAAAGATGGCTATAGATTATATGCTGGAATGTTTTGTTTGAACACACAGTGATGAGTTTTTATTGCTATAAGCAAATTTACTCCAAAAAATTCCAAACTTTTGTATTTAAGAAGCACAATACTATATTGATTATATAAAAACATGGAGAGTGTTTACATTTAAAGATAATAGTTTCTGATTTCACTTTATATAATTTTCTTAAATAAGAGGAGTAGTTTTTCTAGTTTTATGTTTATTGTAGTAAATATTTGGTTTGAGAAGACCTGTTACTGAAAGTTTGAAATAAAATTGGCATATTTGCTATGCAACTTCACAAATAAACAATATATAAAAGCATTGTGATCACACTATGTAATACAATTTCTTATGAGGTACTTAGAGGTATTGAACTTTACAAACACTGTTAACATCCTATTGTTGAAGTTCACAGTAAAGTTCAACTCATTTATTATGAATACTATGAGTACTATGAATAGTAATTGGTAATAATTGTTGATTATTAGTAACAGTGATAGTAATAGTCTGGGAATTTGGCTCTTTGATCCTTATGGGTCTCTTCCAACCTGATGTATTCTGTGATTCTATTGCTTTGTAATATAGTTGTGTTTCGGGGTTGTTTGTTTGTTTGATTGTTTTAAACAGATGGTTTGTAATTGTAGAAACTTGTGGCAAAAATATGTGGCTGAAAAATGTGCAGAATTTTGTTTCCTGGTATCTGTGGTATTTATGACTCCTTGCAGGCTTTTGCATCAGTACCGATGCCGGATTAATACGAAAGCAGGTCTATTCTTAGCTCATATTTAATTCTCTGTATTGAGCTGTGGTACTGTGGATTATTTCAACTCAGTGTAGTGTTTCAAGTGTAAGCTAGAGTTTATTGCCAGGTGGCAGGAATGAGGTGTATGGGCAACAGATGCAGATAAATGGAGGAATTTATCTCATGCACTGTATTCTTGGTTGGCTAAGAGATACAACCTTTAGTAATTCCTCTGTGCTGACTGATACTGGCCAATTAAAAGCATATAAATTACTACAAGAATAATTACTGCAAAAAGAATAATTATAATGTCCTATATATAAAATACAATGCCCTATATATAAAATATAAAGTTGCTTCTCAAAAGCATTGTGGTGGAAAGTTTTCTTCTACAGTGTAGAAGAAAAGCATCGAAGAGTGAGGAGTAGCAGGAAAAAAAAAAATCTATCAGGTTTCCTGGTCTCCAATTGCTAAATTACAGGTAGTCTATTTTACTTGTATTTATATTAAAGGGTTATCCCAATTGCATTAAAAATCTGTTATTTTAGAAGTTAAATAAATACGTAGTAGAGAGACAAATACAGCTGGGTGCTTGTTACCAGCATATCCTCATTGGCTGTTGGGGGAAAGATAGAAGCTCTAACCTATTTTGATTGGATATACTTTCCCCCCAGATAGTCTCCCCAGAAAAAACAAACCTGCTATAGTCCTTAGATTTATAAAGTCGTTGCACAGAGCCTGATCCTTATCTCAGTTACAGCTATCATATTCAGGCCACTAAAGTCCATGGAGCTGTATCACAGTCAGTGAGAAGAGAACCAAGCCCATAACGTACCTTGGTTGTGTTGTCTGGTGTTTATTTCTCCTAAGACTTTTCTTAGTAAAAGGAAGCTTTTAGATTGAGGAAGACAGGAGGGTGTCATTGAGAAAGATAGAAATGAAATTTTATATTCTGATACATTTTACTGAAATAAGATGTCATGACATACACTGCAGTCATGGTCATTCTTTTAATGAATAGTACTAGTAGTAGAGTATAAAAATTCTGCCTGAGAATACATTTTCTGTCTAACTGGGCCTAATATAATATTTTTGCAACCAGATTGCCTTAGTTTTTTTTTTTCTTTAGCTTTCTGTAAAAACAAACTAAAGTGAAATTTGATAAACCTCAGCTCTGAAATTATTTTTAAACAAAGTTTTGCTGGTGACAGCTTATTTTCTTAAGTAAGCAGATTCCATATGTGGTATTAAGTAAATCATTTTGTGATTTGATAGTGGCGTATTGGGGTGAGACATCCTGTAATGTAACTATGTCTGAAGTTATTTACTGGTTTTCCTCTGCCAAATTGTGATTGTTTAGTCTGCTAACACTTGTACTGAAGGTTTTTCTGGGTAGTGGTTAACAGTTGTTTTCAAAGCAAATGTTAAATCTAAGAAGACATTCCTTTAAAAAAAATCCTGTTCTGGCAAAGGAACTTGATTTGTGTTCTTGTTCAGTGTTCCTTTACTGTTTTTAGTATAGCTGTTGAAATCTATACCTTATATGATCTCATTGTACTGCCTGCATTTCATTAATGAGTGACTCTGTTTAGAGCTTGGGGAGTGAAATACTTTTCATATGACACTACCCAATACGAGTGCAGTGCACCAGCTGCAAAAACCACAGACCATCTGATTTTGTGGCTTTTGAGGGTGTGAAAAGTTCAATTGCTTATACTAGGGCTTATATCTGTGTATCATACCATATGGAAACGGAACTACTGTAGACTTGGAAATAAAAAAGAGAAAACCAAGTTCTTCAGCTGTGGTTCAAATGAAGATGAAAAATACATATCTTGCAATGTGTATGAATTAATCTTGCTATATGGCATTAAAATGTTTTTTAAATAATATAATGATACATATTACAAATTTTGCCACGCACTACTGTTTTTAAAGAAAGATGGCAAATGTGGGAATTGTAAGTTTATGGGTTTGGTGATTAAAGCTTAATGTGCTCCTTAAGGCAGTGGCTTCCTAACTGCTTCATCAAGGTGACATCTTATTTGTACTGAAGTACACATTTATCTTTCTGTATTGAGATTCTTCCTGTCCTTTCCTTGTCTAGAAAGAGAGCAAGCAGTCATGTAGTGTTAGGGTGGGCACCATCCAGATTATCCAGAATGCAAGCTAAAAATACTTAATGAAATTGTATTTTAGGCAAAACTTGGGAAATTTTAAAGTAGTTTTGAGTTTACTAAGTCAAAACATGAACAATCATACTAGTTATCACTGTTCTGTCATTCCTCCTTCTGTAACATCGAAGCATAAACATCTGTGGATCTGTGCAGTAGTATGTCACACACAGTTGCATATAGTATAAAGTTGCTCTTTTAAGTGACCAAGCAAAAAAATCAAAGAAATTTTAAAGTTTTTGTTGCTCTTAAATTCTGTGTTCAATTTTCATTGTGTTCTGTAATACAGTGAGGTTTACTGTCAGTAGAATGGGTTGGAAAAATAAATCCTTGGCTTTTGCATAAAGCTGTAACAAGAATAAAAACTAGGAGTCTGGTTAGGAATTGATCAGCTGGTAGTCACTATATTACTATTTCTTGTTACATATGAGGTCAGAATAATAGTTAGCAGTTTCAGATTAATCTGGGGAGTGTGTGTTTGTATTTTCTGCCATAGGTATTCCTGAGATCACAGGAGAGGAAAAGTTAAGAAACATTTGAGCATTTCTAATGAAGAAGCACCAGTCTTTGCTCCTAAACACATCAGTGAGATTTTACTTCCAATGCATTGGCAATGTTAAGAAGTATTTTGAACTGTTCTTTGAAAACAATAGAGAAGCAAACAGTAAAAACTGTAACTTGGTGGTGGACATCCCTCCTCAACTTCTACTCTTCGGGTCATTCGGTCAGGGAGCACACTACCTTTCATTATTTATATCCTTAACCAGATAGTACTGGATAAGGAGTTCCAAATAGCAGCCAGCACATGAACAACTCCTAATCTGAATTTTGGTTGAACAGAGAGGTCCAAATGACTAAGGGTTTTGTGAAATGTCATTCCTTTCTGTGAATAAAGCATAAACAGAAAGCAGTGCTAAATCTGGCATATGCTTTGTTCACTGTGACTCATCCTTCCAGCTCTATATATAGGTTCTGCCATCAGTGAGAAAGTGCTTTTTGTTGACAATAACCCTCAACAACAGGTTTCTCTGAACCACTGTTGAATACCACTTAACTGCTAGCGATGGAGCAGCTATTCAGAGTGTGGTTATGAAAACCATGACTGAGAATTGATTCCATTCATAATGAGGATCAGATGTAAGAGCAGGTATAGGCTATTGTCGCAATACAGATTGGCAACAGAGGAAAAAAGAAAACAGAAAAGAAAGCTTTTAGCTCTTGTGGTGTCAGTTAAAATGTTTTTGTGTTATTTAACTAGGTTCATGAAATCATAAGTTGGCCACTTCAGATTTTGATATTGGCTTTTATGTGTTAGGAAGGGATTTAAAATATATAGTCATTATTTTGATCTGATTTTTGGCACTGAGACTTCCAGGCTTTGGCTTTTCAACTTGTAATGCTTATCCATGAGAACTGCAAATTTATATTTAAAAAAAAAAAAAATAAGAAGTGAATTCATGTTAAAATTTCTAGATTCCAACAACTGAAGCTTTAAGGAAAATGCCAAGCATGGTGAGATTTCAAATAAAGCCCTGAGTATAGCCAAAATTACACTACGAAAAGTAAAATCAGTTTATGTACATTAGTGGGTGAAATGGGCTGGCTATAGAAATTGATTGGTGTCTTTTGCCGACGACTTCATTGAAATCTTGAGTTTTATTCTCTTTTTAGTCCTGTTACCTGTACTGTCATAGCCAGAAGTAATCTGCTTGTCCTGTGTCTTTGAGTCTGCACCTCAAAATGAGAATCCTTCCTCTATTTGATCAGTGGTGAGTCAGTTTAGGGGAGAGAGAGGCTGGGCTGTTGAACTAATCCTCAAAGAGGCAGCATAGGTGTTATAAAATTAAAATAGTTCTTACTTTTCACATATTGAAGCTAAGGAAGTTTAAGTTCACTGATCAGGACTCAAAGCCATCAAACTTTGTGAGATGTAGAAGGACAAAATACCCTTATCAAAGGCTATGTGCAATAGTCTAGAATTTATATAAGTAATTTTTAAGATTTTTGAGTTATGAACAGTAATTTTTTTGTTTTGCCTTTTAAAAAAAAATGGGTTTATATAATACACATTTTGTAGATGTTAAACAGTAGGAAAAATAAGTGTGCAAAAGCTTTAGGGCATTAGAAAACAAATTCATTACAGAACTTATTTTCAATTTTTTTTTTTTTCTAAGTGTGAAGAACATACCTTTGGAACTTCATACATCTCTTTTAAACAGTAGCCATTCTTTCTAGCTTTCATTAAAATAATTAGTGCTTTCATTAAAAGCACTGTAATGTCTTTCATTATCTTTGTTAGAAAAAGATAGGAAGTAAAAATAAGGCAGCTAGAACCTTGCTTGCAATGTTAAGTATAAATAAACATTCCCAATAGAGTAGGTAATGCTAATACAATTCCCAAATTTTGGGTTCTCTTTCTGAATGTTTATAATATTGTGAGTCCACAAATAACGTGTCAGCAATTTGGTTGCCATTTACTATCCACTTTTCCAAATTAAAAGTAAATAAATTGAAATACCAGGCTCACTAAGTTCAAGTTAGTATTTTATAGATGCAAATCAGACTTAAAATGTACTTCTTGAATTTATTGCTTTCCCTCAATTTATTTTATGATATTAATATCACATTAACTTCCATATAATCATATTTTTCTGAGGCATTCACAGATCTTTCCCATTCGTGTCACTAGCCTAGCATACCCTTGCTATAAGTTTTTCTATAGTCAGATGCTTTTTACTTTTATTATGCATCCAACCTTCATTTTAGGAGAATAAAATAAAATAAAGTTGACATGTCAATACCATTGCCTACCTTTTAATCTTTAAAATTTTATATACCGACTTTGTTATAATTTTAGATAATTTTGCAATTATTGTTTTAATGTTTGTATGAGGGGTGCAGATCTGTGGCACATCTCCCAGCCATCCCTGCTATTCTGTTTGGGTGTACATTGGAGAGCTGCCTTGGCTTGTGTAGATTGGATGCCTTTAGATAAACGTACAGTGAAAGATGCTCTGCAAGAGCACATCAAGTGGGTTCAGTCATCTAGAGAATATTCAAGACATTTGTCCCGATCCGATGTCGGGGG
>NW_008630790.1:0-2072 GCF_000691845.1 Merops nubicus | reverse complement strand
TGTGGGAGGGGCAGAAGGCCAGCGCTCGTGCCGGGGCAGGTGGCAGCAGGGGCAGGCCGTCGCCTGGCTCCCCTGTGGTTTCCTGAGCGGGGGGTCTGTGCTCAGTCGGGCCCCCAGCACCCACCAGCTGCCCCGCTCCTGCAGGGCTGTGCCGGGCCGGCACGCCGCGGGCGGCCAGAGCCCCCACAAAGGAGGCGCCGAGAATGCTCCGTGGGAGACGAGGGGTGATGTGAGGACAAGAGCGGCCAGAAGCGCCGGGAAATCCAGCTAGCCAGCCGCTCCCTGACCCATTTTCCTTTTGGCGAGAGCTGGGGCTTTGCAGGGGTGAACGGCTTCTAATTTTAGCTACGGTTCATCAGGGAGGTCTGTATGTGTTTCTCACCGCTGTGCTGGGTATGGATGAGGATGCAGGTCGGTGCTGGCTTGGGTCCAGTGTTCCCAAAATTCGGGTTCGCTGATGCTAAACGCCCCTCACGCTGCTTTTCCCTCTCCTGACCTACTTAGCACATACAATTTGAAAAGTTCCTCGGCGCCGGGGAGGATAATTGTGGAAAACACGACCTGCAGTCCCCTCTTGCTACACTCTGCTGGACAAGTAATTGATTGCCAGAAAAAAAGTTGACTCTACAGATCCTGCTGGGGACGAGTGGAGAGAAGCAACTCTTGACTGCAGTGAAATCCTGTACTGTGAGGCTCTGGTTGCGTTTGGGAAGGTTTTAGGAGACTTGGATTACAGAGAGGCTGTTGATGCTCAAGATCCAGGTGCCTCCTGCTTTGGGTGTGTGCTGACCAGAGCCGAGCCGGTTTATCTTGTCTCCAGAGATGAGCTGTGAAGTTGCACCCAAAAAAAGTACCTTCTGGGGAATGTTTGTGATGTAACACAGGAAGAAAACCATGTATATATCCAAGCCAAAACTTCAGCCGCAAGTGCAAACTGTACCATTTCTGAAGGGATGTAGGAGAAGGGAAGCTAACATTTTTGGGACTATCTGCAGACTAAACTGAGAATAAACAGTGGGCAGCATTTTCAGAAGCATCCTAACCCTATTTCCAAGGACTAAAAGCACTTTTGAAGAGCCAGAAAATATTTGGAAACAGTGAGGGGTGTTAAAATGGCCATGGTCGTTGAGAAGGTGCAGGGGGAGCTCAGAGGACCTTGGGCTGCGGGGTGCCCGGGCACAGGATGGGGTGTGTTTGCCAAGCACCTGTGACCCCCTCTCCAGAAGCTGGGTGGTGCAGAGCTGCCTGGGGAATCGGGTTGTGACAGGCACCTTGGTTGCTGCTAGAGGCTGGCAGTGGTGGAGTCATTGGGGATCTCCTAAATTAACCCCTGAGAGCAACCTTCAGTGTCTCCCCTGGAGGATGGAGCTGATCCCTGCTGGGTCTGCCATCTGTATGGTGATAGCTGTGTGGCACAGCCTCCTCGTGAACTTTCATTTGCCCCTCTGGGATGTGTTATTGTGTGGAATTTAGCTTCCTTCCACCTCAAATCCCCATAAACAGGGCAGATCATCTCTGTATATTTTTAGCTGTGGCTTTATTCCGCTGGGCCGTTCCTGGGATTCCTTGCATCCACCTTCCCTTGAAATTGATTGAGCATACCTGGGCTTGAAGAAGTTCCAGTGCTTTAAATGGAAGTTTCCAGGTCCCTCGCTGAGCACAGGGAGGAGAGAGCAGCGTTGCCCTTGCTCCAGATCTCTCTCGGTGCTATGCCTGGGACGCTGGGCTGGCTGAGCTCTCCTGGTCAGCGTGTCCTGCAGGAAGCTGACAGGCCAGGCTGGACGGGGTCTTGAGCAACCTGGTCTAGTGGAAGGTGTCCCTTCCCATGGCAGGGAGGTTGGAATTAGATGATCTATAAAGTCTTTTTCCACCCACACCATTCAGTGAAGCTGCACCATGGCAGCCAGGGCTGTGCAGGCAGCCCACGGGGACTTGACTGGATGAATTCTCCTCCAAGTCCCCTGCGTGCCCCAAGTCCCCCTCGGCTCTGTGCCTGCAGACGTGCGCCTTCTCTCTGACCATCATGACAGCGTTGTGCCTGCACCTATCCAGCTCCCCTGCGCAGGGCAGAT
>NW_008630789.1:0-2593 GCF_000691845.1 Merops nubicus | reverse complement strand
GGCTCCTGCCGACCGGGTCTGTGCCTCCTGTGGGGTAGGCAAACCTGTCGCCTTCCTCTCTTCCTCCCCGCGTTGCTCCGCACGGTCAGAACCGCCGCTGTCCCCAGGCTGGAGGTAGAAGGGTGGGAAGTGGGTGCAAGGCGCTAGGGTAGCGCAGCCCCCCGATGTCCCCCGCCCGGCTTCCGCGGTAGCCCGGAACCAGCCCCCCCAGCCGGAGCGCTGCTCCCGGGCAGGGCTCAGGGCGGGCAAGCCGTCAGCCTTGACGATGTAGCCCCCACTCTCCTGGGGGAGCGGAGGTGAGAAACGGGCTCTAACTTCGCTAGAGTTGTAGGTGGACAAGAGTCTTTACTTCCTTGAGGTCTCCTCCAGCCCCTGCCCTTCCCCCACCGTGCGGGCGCAGCCAGCCCCCCTTTTGGCTTGTCGGCAATCCTGCCATTTATTTATGAACAAATTCAGTATTCTTTGAGCGAGCATCCGTCGCTAACCCAGCCAGAGCGCTGACACTCTCTGTGTAAAGCAAGTGACATTCCAGCCTACAGAGTGGAGGCATGATTACAAGAGCAGTGTGCGCCCTGAAAACGAATGAATATATTATAATGGAAACAGCTCTTAACTTCCGCTCTTCACGTTTTCCTTAGAAACTTTTGAGGGAATAGAGCATGGAAAACATTAAACATCCTCCTTCTCCTCCCAAAATGTTTCACAGCTTCCCCAACCCCAAAGCAAACTGAAGGGATGAAAGGCTGAACTGTAGAAAATGCCATAAATGTTTGTCCTTGGTGCTTAAAACCTGCTAGGAAAGTGCGTTGCTGTGATACTCAACAGTGCCTGAAAAAGTAAGCCTGCTGCATACTCAGTTCGTTAATTAGAATACATGTCTTTCCACTAGCTAAAAATTAATTACCATCTTAAAATGTCATTAATCATTGGTGCAGCAAAAACTTGGTTGTAAATTTGGACCATGCTAATAACAGACAGAGGAGAACCTATGTCTTTTTATAGCTAGTGGGAATGAAGTGCAAGTGGGCCACAATGTGTTTTTAAATTATAATATCAACATTCATTTCAATACTTTGGCAAACGTTTAAAAAAAAGACTGCATTACTGCTTTGTCAGCAAAGCTGCAATTCTTGTTTCTAGAGATCTGGGGATGCTGGTCAGGTGTTGTGGTAAGCTGTGGCTCTCCTCACATCAGATTGCAACAGCAGGTGGACTGTGGTGGCATGTGAATCTGAAGAGTTTGCAATGATTTGCCGAAAAATCTCCAAGAAAAAAAGCTTTGGGGACTGTATGTTATACACACACTAAATTTATATCAGTTGTTGTTGGGAGAGGACAAAACAGTAGATTAAGTGATACAATGATAAAAAAAAAACCAAACCTTTTCATCAATTAGTAGAGACACAGCTATGACCTGAAAATGAAAAATATTTCTCTTTTAAAATAATATTGTAAAACTATACATCCCAGTAGGTGGCAGCTGGCTGAAACTGGGTTAACTTTTATTATGGTAATAGCACATAAAAATAATATCTGACGGGAAAAGTGCCTGACATAACAAGGCAATCAGAATCACATACCTCCCCCTTCCAAATGAAACATTATGTACATAAGATCACCATTTATACTTGACACATACCTAAAAACCCAGTAGGCTTTTATTACTCCAGAAAGATTTAAAGGCCTCAAGTTGTCTATTCTTTCCCCATGTATAGCTGGAATGCTATTTTTCATATCAGCTTCACTTAAATATTGTCCTTGTGTATTATAGATGTATTACTATCATGTCTACAATAAATGACCAAATGTTATACAAATCAAAATATATATCCAAGGAACTGTAAATTTCCCAGCTGCTGATCACTGAAGTGTGGAGAGCAGTTTCATAAAGACTTTAATCTGAGAAGAACTGTGTAACAATGGCGATAAGACCAGCTTCTCCAATATAGCATTTATTAGGGCTTTCCAACCTTTGAACTGTACATCTCACAGGGAAGGGAATATGAAGGTGTTGAGAACATTTACTTGCTTTCGTATTGAAAGCATTCCGGAGGGTGAACAAAAGAATAATTTTAAAGATTACCCTTCCTTTTCCATCCCTCTCCTGAAGGTGAAAAGAAGCTAAAGTCCAATTAACAGAAAAGGAGTCAAGGGTAGTGAAGAGAAGGTGGTGGCTTTGGTTAATTACATAGTCTATAAGTGATGGTCAGTCACAAGTTCTAAACATCCGATGTCTTGCAAGATTTACTTTTTGATAAGGAACCGATAGTCTTGAGAAACTAATTCTGAATTAACTACGATTTTCCTTCAAGGTGTGAGGTAGGGTTTGAAAGAATGGGGGAGGGCTGTTCGCACAGAGCATTAGGCGACGTGTGATAGCAGATAAGGAGAGTGGTACTCCTCCTGAAACTATAAAATGCCATAAAGTAGCTGACCAGCGAATATAAACAAGGGTATAATATGTGTCTTTAAAGAAGCCGATAACAGGCTTTAATTTCCTTTCCATGCTTGTGAAATGACTGGAAGGGAAACCCGGGCGCTCCGATACCTGAAGGGGCTGGCGGGGCTGGCGCGGCGGCGGCGCGGGCCGGGC
>NW_008630788.1:0-1134 GCF_000691845.1 Merops nubicus | reverse complement strand
ATTTTTCCCAATTTAGGTCCCTTAACAGTTTTAGGGTTAGTCTGGAGACAAAGGTCACATTGTTTGGTTACCTGTCTAACAGTAGTGTACAGGTTTCGGGCTATTATGTTTTAGCGAGATCTTTGTATAATGCTTCTGCTCCCCAATGTCCTTTTCTATGCTTTTCTTGGATCACTGACCATATCATATAAGAAGGAATTGCTATTTTCCCTTGTGGGGTTATAGCCCACCCATCTTCATTATATGATCCCCCTAGGTCTGTGATAAGTTTATGATCCTCTTTCGTGTATTCTGGCTTACCTTCTAAAGATATTCGTCCATCAGGGATTAGTGCGCCCTCTACCTTTATTGTCTCTTTGTCTGCCTGTTTTGCCTCTCTGTCCACCAGCTCATTTCCTTTTTCCAATTCTGTGCTCACTTTCTGGTGTGCCTTGATGTGCATAATTGCCACCCTTTCAGGAAGCTGGACTGCGTTTAAGAGTTTTAAAATTTCTTCTGCATGCTTGATGGTTTTTCCTTGAGAGTTCAACAGTCCTCTCTCCTTCCATATCGCTCCGTGAGCGTGTACCACCCCAAAGGCATATTTAGAATCAGTCCAAATGTTTATGATTTTTCCCTGGGCTTTGTTATAATTTGGTATTGAAAAGGTATTGGGTTAGGTTGTTTGTGATTTTAATTTGGGGAAAAGGATTGAGGTTGAGATGTTTATGTGGGATTTGTCTTTTGGGGGAAATAGATTCAAGTTTTTCATTATGTTCAATAATCAGTGTTGAGATTAGATGTGTGTATATATATATTAGTCCAAAAACAAAATTTATTTTGCTAACGAGGAAAGGGGAAAAAAAAACAAAGGAAAAAGGGAAAAGGAGACTGGGAAAGTCTCCTTCTGGAGATTGGGGATTGAAAGTTACTTGAATCCGGTGTTTAGGGTGATGTTGTTGGAAGTTCCGGATTTGTTGTCTTCTGGGAATTGATGTCCGGGGAGGAACAGTCCCAAGATGGTGGTGCCCGGATAGCGTGTGTAGTCCGGCCGTGGTGTGGGTTGTGGAGGTTGTGGTTGTTCATTCGGATTTGTTGAACGGTGAGTTCTAGACGTGGTTTTGTGGCTTGTCGTGGTAGTTGGGTTGTTTAAGT
>NW_008630787.1:615-827 GCF_000691845.1 Merops nubicus | reverse complement strand
TGTGTCAGCCAAACCTCCCAGTTTCCCAGACTTGCTGAGCAGACACCCTATAGCATCATCCAGGTCGTTAATGAAGATGCTGAACAGGAGTGGGCCCAGCACTGACCCCTGGGGGACTCCACTAGTTACAGGTCTCAATGCTTTTACAGAAAGATTTTTAATGGTCTGTTATGGCAGTAGCCAGATTAAGTTCTAGTTGGGCTTTGAACCTT
>NW_008630787.1:0-283 GCF_000691845.1 Merops nubicus | reverse complement strand
TTGGCGTTCCTCCAGTCCTCAGGCACCTCTCCCATTTGCCACGATTTAGCAAAAATGATGAAGAGGGGCAGAGTGACAACGTCAGCCATTTCTCTCAATAGTCTTGGGTGCATCTCATCAGGGCCCATGGATTTATGTATATTCAATTTCCTTAACTGATCACTAACCTTGAGGTCCTGGAGCAAAAACAATCCCACAGGTGTGCTGGCCTTTTCCCAGGGGAGGAGGAGCAGCCCATGCTGCCTTGCCCAGCCACTTCCCTGTGTGCACTGTGGGGACCTTG
>NW_008630786.1:0-6469 GCF_000691845.1 Merops nubicus | reverse complement strand
CTTCCAACCAAAACCACCCTGTGATTCTCCCTGGGAAGTGCTGTGTTTGAACCTCAGCTGGGAAGCCTGCTGCAGAAAACAAGTGCCATGTACCCAGCACCAACACACACACACACACACGGCCTCTCCCCACCCCTCCCAGTGTGGATGCAGCAGAAGACATTCTCACTGCAAGGAAAGCCTGAGGAGCACTGACTCCCCAGGCAGAGCTGGCAGCAGAGCCCAGGGGAAGGGTGGGGGTGGAGGCAGCTCTGTACTCACATCCTCCAGGGGGGTGATGGAGGCACTCTCCCCCCCGTAGTAGGAGTTGCGGTCCATGTGAAGGACTTTCTTCCCGTTGACCGACATGATCCCGGAGATGATGCATTCCTGGGGAGAGGAGAGGGTGCAGGGGACACGTCAGCAGCTCAGAGCACGCTGGGGCAGGCTGCAGCCCACGCCAGGACTGGGATGTGCAGGCTGAAAGGTCTCCTGGAGACAGATCAGCCCCTCAGCAGGTTGTGCTCTGCTCGGGGTAAGTCAACCGAGAGGTTGGAGCGACTCAAGCACCACCCAACAGGGCAACTCTGAGGGTACTTCTGGGGAGTTTGTGCCTCTGGGCCAGGTTAGGAATATCTATAATTCTAAAGAAGAGGACAGAGAGAAATCTAGAGATGAGAAAGCTCTGGGGAGACCTTCTGGGGGCCTTTCAGGACTGCCAGGGGCCTGTCAGAAAGCTGGGGATGGACTTTGGAGCAGGGTCTGTTGGGACAGGACAAGGGGGATGGTTTGAAACTCAAAGAGGGAGATTGAGACTGGAGACAAGGAAGAAATTTTGGAATCTGAGGGTGTTGAGCCCCTGTCCCAGGCTGCCCAGAGAGGTGGTCACTGCCCCATCCCTGGAGACTTCCAGGCTTGATGGGGCTCTGAGCAACCTGCTCTAGTTGGGGCTGTCCCTGCTCCCTGCAGGGGGTTGGACTGGATGGCCTCGAAAGGTCCCCTCCCACCCAAACCAGTCTGTGACTGTATAAACCACCAGGGACCAGTTTAGGGCTGTCCCCAGAGAGGCAGCACCCCCCTTTATGAGCATGGGATGTTAGCTGAACTTCTGTCAGTCTCCTCAAACCCTCAGACTTTGGTATTCACCACGCTGGGACACACAAAGGAGACAGGAGCTACTCTCAGAGGTCACATCAGGAGCAAATTGAGCCATTTGGGAGCTTTCCCTCCTCAGTGTGCATTTTGCTGCCCTTGCTGTGTGCCCAGTGAGATTAAAAGCCCCCAGATTCCTTGGAGCAGCAGATCAGCTGCTCTGTCTGAAGGTAACACAGAGAGCTTGAGACTAATCCCAGAGGTGCTCCTGTGGCAGCTTGCAGAGCCAGACAGGAACTCCCATGGCCAAAGACCCTCACAAAAACTTCAGTATGTCCATGTTTGGGGCTGCTCATCGTGGAGGTTCTGCTGAGCTCCCCTGCTCTGCCTCAGCTCTCTCCAAAAGCAGGATGACACCTGCAGCTGAGTTCTGGTTCACCATCAGCATTATTTCATTCATGGGTCTCAGCCATGTCTCACTCTGGCTTCCCAAACCCACCTCCAGCTGCTGAGATGCCACCACTGCACATCTGCTCACCCAGGAGCCATTTCTTCAAGGGAACCCATGGCAGTGGGCTGGCACTAGATGATCTCTAAGGTCCCTTCCAAGCCAAAGCACTGAATGAAACCAGAGCTGTAACACAGTCACTCTCCCACCACGATCCTTTACGTGACTTGCAAATCCCAGCTCCACCAAACCCCCCTGTGTAAAGGAAGCCTCTAAAACCATCTCAAACTTCACCAGCCAAAGCCAAGCCCACGGTGAAGGCACCTTGCAGGAGGGGCTCTTTTGTTCTGAGCTGGCTGGCAAGGATCACTGGTGTCAGGACTTGTTCTGGCACTTCCAGGTGGCAACGGGCAGATCTTTCCTGCTGGGAGAGCAAAGCTCTGCCAGCCAGCCTGGTACCCACCAGGAGGGCACCACAGGAGCTCAGCAAGGCCCCGGGGCAGTCAGAGCTGCCTGCGTGGCATGGTGAGGATGGCACACTGAGTTTGATCACAGTCAGCCACAGAACCTCCCCGTGATCCATCAGCCACTCCTCCCAGCACCACACCATCCTCCAGGTCCCCCATGCTCTACAAGGCCCCTCCATTTCTTCCAGGCTAAAGCAAGCAGAGAGCCTGAGAGCAGCCAGGGCTGCACCAAACCTTGTGTTAAGACACTGCTCAAGAGCACCGTGAGCCCCACGAAGCTGAGGGACAAGTGAAAGTGCAGGAGGAGTCAATTAAGACGTTAATGATTTACCAGAGGCGACGTGGGAGGGATGTTCACACCGAGGGCCTCACCACTAACCAACATCACCTCCTCAGATAAACCCAGTTTCAGAGGTCTCTGCAAGGCCTCTGGTTTGACTCCTTGCTCTGTCCTGTGGTTTTACTCCCCTGGCACATCTTGCAGGACCTTGGCTTACCAGCTCTGCCCGATGGTGGGATGGGACTGCCAGAGACCACGCTGGAGCTGAGCCACGAGGAAGCCAACCAGGACTTCAAACCAAAATAAGCATCAACGGGAGGGATGGAGTTACAGCAAAAGCTGCACCAGCTCCATTCTGAGGTCCAGATGTCAGCTGATTCCCCTCCTCCATTTGAGGAAGAGCAAGAAAAGCTTTGAAGCTATCTTCTCAGAAGAATTCACCATCATTTCCCTGGGAGTGTGTATGCCTTCCACAGACTGCCAACATCCCCCTCGAGCGATTCTGGGCACCAGCAGAAGATTTAAGAGGTCTTAAGTACCTTATTTCATACCCGTTCAGCACCACCATGGGGATGGAGGCAGAGATGTGACCCTACTATTTGATCCAAGGCTGGCTGAACGGGTCCATGACATCACCCAGGCTCCCACAGAGCCCTGAAGAGCTGAAATCCTTTCCTGTCACGGCCGCTGAGGCAACAGCACGGCCCTAAACCCCAGGAGCTGCACAATGGATCCTCCCAGCTCAGCAGTTCCTCGGGCAGCCAGGAAAACAACCCACTGGGCTGATAAGGGGAGGGCTGGAAAGGGCTCAGAGAGCAAATAAAAACCCAGGGGAAGAGTCAGAGTTCAAATCTGCGGCTGTCTGCCTGGGCTGGGGACACCAACGGGTGAAAGGGAACGATGGAGTTGGTGCTGTGCTTCCACCAGGCCTGGAGACAGCAGGGCAGGGACAAAGCCACGGAGGAAATCCTGATCCCAGGGGGAACGTGGAGGGACTGGTGCTTCTGTGTGTCCTTCAGCTCTCCCCTCGCTCTCACAGCTGCTCCCAGCCGGACCTGCCGTGCACAAAAGCCTCCAGGAGCCAAGGCCCCAAGGTTTCCATGGATTTCCTCCAAGTAGGGCGGCAGTTCAGAGAGGCTCTGGGAGGCCGAGGGACCCGAGCCAGCGTCGGGCTGCCCAGCAGAGCTGAGGGGAGGGCTCTGCACAGAACCCCCAGCAAAACCCCTCCCAGAACAGCTCCTGGCACAGCAAGGACCTCCTCAGAGAGACCACAGCGAGCAAGAAGTCACAGTGTTGGCACCACCTGGGCTCTTCCAACCAGACATTGGCCGTGTCTGCTGTGCCAGACTCCAACGAGCAAGACTCAAAGCTCTGCTCAGCTGCAAGGAAGAGCAATTACTCGCTGCACTGGAGCAGGCAGGGATGATGCAAGGGATGGTGCCACTCCACTCGTTCCTCGCAGCCACTGCGCCGTCATTTCGGCATTTCAAGCCAGGAGACCTGTGCCTAGTTAATTAAACACACCTCGAACCCAAGAGGCCGGCTGCTCTGCTCCTAGAGAAAGTGAAGGTGGATCTTTGGGATGGGTTTTTAGGGCTTTAAGGCAGGGAGGCAGCTGGCAGGTAAGCAGCTTAGCTCATTGTGCTGGTGCTGCGACGAGCGCGACCCCGGCAGGAACACGGCGTGCAGCTACTGGGCTGAAGGAGACAGGGGAAGTCCCCCAGTGTCCCACCCCTGAGGGTCCCAGGGAGAGCCCTGAGGGTCCCAGGGAGAGCCCTGAGCCCTTTCCAGCCCAGAGAGGTGGAAATTAAGGGGAGATGAAAAGACAAGTCTGAGAATAAAAAAACACGAGGCTGGAAATAAAACCGCGAGTTGTTCCGAGGATTAGAAACGGGTTCGTGGGGCAGGTCTGGAGAGATGCTGCTCACCTGCACCCACCGTGCTCCTCGGGAGCCCAGCCAAGGAGGTAAAGCTCATAACCAGGGATTGGACCTCTGGGCTGGGCACTGGGGAGGCTGCCCCTCCAATCCTGGGGGCAGTTTTGGGCCCCTCCCTCCCAGAAGGCCCTTGAGGGGCTGGAGCGTGGCCAGAGAAGGGCAACGGAGCTGCTGGGGAAGGGTCTAGAGCCCAAGTGTGGGGAGGAGCAGCTGAGGGAGCTGGGGGTGCTGAGCCTGGAGCAAAGGAGGCTCAGGGGAGACCTTCTGGCTCTGCACAGCTCCTGACAGGAGCCTGGAGCCAGGGGGGGGTCGGTGTCTGCTCCCAAGGGACAAGGGACAGGACAGGAGGAAAGGGCCTCAAGTTGCCCCAGGGGAGGTTTCAGTGGCCCCTGAGGAACAATTTCTTGCCCTGGAGGGCTGTGGAGGCCTGTGCCAGGCTGCCCAGGGCCGTGGTGGAGTCCCCATCCCTGGAGGGGTTTCCAAGCCGTGGAGACGTGGGGTGAGGGACACGGGGCAGTGGGGACCTGGCAGTGGTGGGGGATGGGTGGGCTCAATGACCTTTAAAGGTCTCTTCCAAGCAAAGTCATTCAATGACTCTAAGGCTTGAGCAACCTGGAGAAGCCCTTCTAACCAGCACCTCCAGGATACAGTAGGTTGAAGACCTACCAGCTCTCTTGCCAGGGCAGCCAGAGCTCTGCAAACACCTGTCCTGTAGTCACCCCACATGTCCTGATGCTCCACCAGGGCCCAAGGCGTGGAGGGACCAGGAGAACTCAGCACTCTCCAAGTGCAGTGACTTGAATTCTACCTCGTGGAAGTCTGAGGCTGTCATATCAGCAGGGATTGGGGATTAAAAATACACTGGGATTATTTTTCCCCATGCTGCTAAAGTTTTCTTTATATGCTTGGCCCTGCAGGGGGTCTCCAATTAGCACAGCTAAAGGAAAAGGTTAGAATAGTTCAGTGCCAGTAATGCCAGTCCTAAAGCTGCCATAGCTCTTCTCTACTGGCTGAAGGAAAGATCAGCACCTGAAATAGTCCATGTCCCTGCAGACCCAACCAGAACCACTGCCACTGATCCTGCAGCTCTGATTTTTCTCTCTTTAAACCAAGAATTGGACTTTCACTTTGGGAAGAGAGCAAAACACAACCACTCCAGATCAGCAGCCACTCACCAGCGCTCAGGGCTTAGCTTATGGGCTTTGCACAAGTCCTAGTGGGGCACAGGGCTCGAGTATCCACCACACAGGAGCTCCTGTTGACCTTGGTTTGCTCAGGAAGCACCAAGATGGGTCCCCAAGGTGCAAATCAGGCTGCTGAGAGGAGACACAAACTCGCCTGGTGGAACTCCATTTCTCCCAGGGCTAGATTTAAGGCCAGCCTGGTTGAAACCATCACCTGAAGCTTCACGACAGTTGAAGGCTCTTTGGAAGAGGAAAGACACGACTGGATGCATTCCCAAAGTGTGTTTCCAGCTCCTTCTCCTCAGGAAGCCTGACTCTGCCAGCACTGGGACCAGCCCAAAGGTGAGGGAGCAACCTTCAAGCTACCAGTGTGACACCTCAGAACCAGGCTCAGACACCCCTCCCCTTGACAAGGGGCAGGTCAAGGCCGTGCACCCGAGGATGGGGCACGTCCTGGCTCCAGCAGGACCTCTGCTCTCCATCCCCTCGAGCTGCTCCAGCCCACCCTGCTCTAACTGGCCTTCCAGAAGCCAAACAGGCTGCTCAGGCTCTCAGACTCTGCAGCTTGGTCAGAGCACCTTAAAAACACGGCCCTAATTTATTCCTTTTAACTCAACGGCTGATCATTAGCATTAGCTTGTCTTAAAAGTGATTTCACAAGAGGCCTTTTGTCCAATTTACACTGGCGTTTGTGGGGTTGAGATTAAGCAGGGTGCTTACCAACTTGATACCACAGCTCACTCTAAAGCATAAATTAACATTTTAATGGAGCTGGGATCTATTGGAGGCCCCTCCACTAGAAGCTCATTATATCTCACCTCCCCACAAGTCCCTCTCCCTGCTTTGGCAAGCCAGGGACAGGTTTTAGGGCAGAACCACATTTTTCTCTATCAAAGGGAAGAAGCTTTTGCTCCTCAAGCCATCCCTGCCACCTCCAAGGGAAAAACCTTCAGAGCAAGGAATGAAAGCAGCCAGGGAAGTCGGGGTTCCCCCACGGCGGCGGGGGGAAAGGCTCCCACACTCCACACGTTTTCCTTTGTGCCACCATCCTGCTCTCCTCACCATCATTCCCCTCCTCAAAG
>NW_008630785.1:0-2653 GCF_000691845.1 Merops nubicus | reverse complement strand
AAAACCCGGAATGATGGAATTTTGGAGAGAAAATTCCTGACCAGGGCCCAAATTCCCCTCAGAGTTGGGTAAAAAACCCAGAATGGTGGAATTTTGGAGGGAAAATTCCCAACTAGACCCCAAAAAAAAAAAACAAAATAAGAAGACATTTGTGCCCAAATTGGCTTTTTTTTGAGGGGGGGGTCACCTCCTTATCCCATCCTTACCCCTCCGTCCCCTTCCTGCCTTAATTCCCGCTTTTTTTCACCTCAGAGTTGGGTGGGAAAAAAACCCAGAATGATGGAATTTTGGAGGAAAAACTCCCAACTAGGCCCAAATTCCCCTCAGAGTTGGGAAAAAAACATGGAATGATGGAATTTTGGAGGGAAAATTCCTGACTAGGCTCCAAATTCCCTTCAGAGTAGGGAAAAAAACCCGGAATGATGGAATTTTGGAGGGAAAATTCCTGACTAGGCCCAAATTCCCCTCAGAGTTGGGAAAAAAACATGGAATGATGGAATTTTGGAGGGAAAATTCCTGACTAGGCTCCAAATTCCCCTCAGAGTAGGGAAAAAAACCCGGAATGATGGAATTTTGGAGGAAAAACTCCCAACTAGGCCCAAATTCCCCTCAGAGTTGGGAAAAAAACATGGAATGATGGAATTTTGGAGGGAAAATTCCCGACTAGGCCGCAAACGGCGACACTTTGACACCCCCATTCCCCCAATTCCTGCCCAGCTGCTGACACCCCATGGTCGCTTTTCCAACATTAAATCCTGCTTTTTTTTGGGGGGGGAATGGGGGTGTTTTGAGGGAATTTTTCCAGCCACCCCCTCGGCTGTCGAAAGCAGGATGTCCCCCACCAGGATCGGGGCCCGTTTCGGCCTGTTCCCCATTCGGGATTCAGCATTGGGGGGGGAAAAAAGCATCCCCCAAAAAATTCCCAACCCCCATTTCTTCCCAGGTTGTTTTCTTGGAGAGCAAGGAAGGAGGATGAGGAGTCTGGAACAGGCTCAAATCCCGCCGTTAATGATGAAAAATGTTCTGGCATTTCACTTCCCTCCTCCGCAGCCGGCGCCGGAGCTCTGCCAGCACCGGATTTTGGGGGGGGTTGGGATGAGGTTGGATTTTTGGGATTCCAAATTGCCTTCCCGAATTCCCTGGGTTTAGCCCGGGGATGATCCGTTGGGAATCGGAGGGCCCCAAAAATATTCCAGTTGGGCGTGGGGTTGATGCCCGTGAACTCAGGGAAGTGGGGTAGGTGGGATGGGATGGGATGGGATGGGATGGGATGGGATGGATAGGATGGGATGGGGAGCAGGGTGGTCCAGGAAGCCCGAGGAGATGGGATGTTGGGGGGACAAGGGGGTGGCACCATCTGCACCCTGTCTGGAGTGGCCTTGGGAAGGACATGGAGATGGGCATGGAGGTGGGAATAGGGATGGTGAAGCCAAAAAGGATGATGATGATGGGGTTGAAGTTGGGCATGGGGACGAGGTTGGAGATGGGGACCAGGATGAGTCTGGGCAGATTTTGGGCACCCCAAAATCAGGTGGGAGGAAGGGTATTCCAAAGGGGGAGCCTCCACTTCACTCCTCATCCAAACTCTCCTCCTCCTCACCATCTTCATCCACATCCTCCTCACCTTCCTCATCACCACCTTCAGCCTTGTCTTCACCACATTCATCCTCATCCTTCTTCTCACCACCTTCATCCTCATCCTCCTTCTCCTCCTCACCACCTTCATCTTCATCCTCCCCACCTTCATCCTCACCACCCTCCCCATCCTCATCCTCACCCCCTAAGCAACTGCTCAAGCTTTTACCCCAGGGGTAGAAGAAAACCAACTTCACCCTCCCCACCCCAAAAAAAACCCTCAACCCCTCCCTCCAAAAAAGACCAATTTCACCATTTTTCAACCCAAAAAAAACCCCAAAACCCATTTCACCATTTTCCAACCCCCAAAAACCCCAATTTCAACATTTTTCAACTGCCCCAAAAAAATTTCACCATTTTTCAACATACACACAAAAAGCCCCAATTTCACCATTTTTCAAACCAAACTTCACCATTTTTAACCAACCCCCCCAATTTCACTGTTTTTCAACCCAAATTTCACCATTTTTCAATCCCAATTTCACCATTTTTTAACCCCCAAAAAATCAATTTCACCATTTCTCAACCCCAATTTCACCATTTTTCAACCCCCCCCAAAAAAATCAATTTCACCATTTTCAGCCCCAATTTCACCATTTTCAACCCCAATCTCACCATTTTTCGACCCAAAATAAAAAAAAAAACCCAAAAAACCCCAATCTCACCAGTTTCAACCCCAATTTCACCATTTTTCAACCCCCCCCAAAAAAAATCAATTTTATTATTTTTCAACCCCAATTTCACCATTTTTCAACCCCAGTTTCACCATTTTTTAACCCAAAAATATCAATTTCACCATTTTCAACCCCATTTTCACCATTTTTCAACCCCCCCAAAAAAAATCAATTTCACCATTTTTCAACCCCAATTTCACCATTTTTCAACCCCAATTTCACCATTTTTCACCCCCCCAAAAAAATAAATTTCACCATTTTTAACCCAAATTCCACCATTTTTCAACCCCCCAAAAAATCAATTCCACCATTTTTCAAACCCCCCCCAAAAAAATCAATTTCAC
>NW_008630784.1:0-880 GCF_000691845.1 Merops nubicus | reverse complement strand
CAGAAGAGGTGGGTGCCTGTGAAGGGAGGGTGCAGAGAGCAGCCTGAGAGTTCAGGAAATCCTTTGGAATATGGAAAGATCCCATAGGTCCATCCCTACCACAGTTTTGCATCCCAAATAAGGGCCATAACCATTACAGACTGTGGACTTGTCCTCTTTCTAGTTTTCAAGAGAAATGCCATCCAGGAAATTTTTATCAAATGATATTTTCCCCAAACCAGGACATTGCTACAGAAAGCTTTGTTACAAGAATTCTGCCTTAGCTGACAAAACCTAGGGGATCACCCCCTCCAAAAAACCCTAATATGAGATACTTGTATTGCAGCAAGCCCAGCAAGCCCAAGCCAGGGCCACTGCTGTGCTAAGCCCTGTACTAATACAGAGCCAACTGCACAGTTCCTGCTCCGAGGAGCTGACACTCAGTCCAAATAAGAGATTGATGGTTCAAAAGCACAAGGGAGCATTTCTCACTTTCAGCTGTCAGAGCTGATTTGACTCACCAGCTCCCACGTTCACTGGGTTTTGCACAAGAGTGCTCACGTTGAAACCTGACGTCACTGGCTGGCTCAGCATCCACTGCCCACTGCCCGAGATGCTCCTGCCTTTCACCCTGTGTCATCACAAACTGCATCTTCTCACTCCAGCCCTCACCCAGCAGGGCATTTTAATGCTTTTTTGGCTTTGCTCAAGCAGATCCACGAAGCCAAAGGCATCCCGTGTCTTTGGCTGTGTTCCTGTCTCTGCAGTGGACTTTTGGAGGACTCGACGCATCATTGCTCATGGCCAAAGCCATGAACTTTGGCTTGTGTCCAACTGAAAGTCGTAAACACTTTGCTCTTTTAGGGGTCTCTGCAGAGATGTGTAACCAACTACATTGGTG
>NW_008630783.1:0-5805 GCF_000691845.1 Merops nubicus | reverse complement strand
CACGCCAGCACTGCTGATGTGCTGCTGCAGGCGGTCACCAGGGTGCCAGGGAGCCAGAGCAGTTGTTACAAAAACAGATGTTTGGGTGGGAAAAAGCCTTTCCTGGGAGCCCTGCGAGGGTTTTCTCTGGGGTGAAAATCCCCACCAGTAGCTGTAAACCTGAACTTGTGTCTAGTTTGGTTTAACCTAAAGCCTGTCTTAGTCCAGATGCTGCCAGGAGCTGATTTCTGTGTCCCATGGGAGGGCTCAGCTTCTTACCTTTCCAGGTGAGTGTCTTCTGTGCTTCTTTCGAAGAGCAGGTATTTGATGATGTATGCTTGTACAGCCATCAGAATGGCTCTTGTTCCCCCCTAGGGACAGAATCATAGAATCCTTTAGGTTGGAAGAGACCTTTAAGATCATCAGGTCCAACCATTAAGCCAACACTACTAAGTCCTCTGCTAAAACAGAATCAGAATCTGGCAAGGTTGGAAGGGACCACAAGGATCACCCAGTTCCAACAGAAAGACAACACTCCCCAGTGCTCAGCAGCCTGACCTAGCATGTGCTGGGTCAGCCTCCTGGGAAACCCAGCAACCCCTGGCCAGTGGGAGCCACCCCACCGTCAACATCAGGAGGGGAATTTTTCTTTTCTTTCATGGGAATTCAGAAGTGCTGACGACAGCTCATGAGATAAATGGAAAAGTAAACTGAAAAAGGTCTTATGTGCCTAAAACCAAGAAGTCTTTATGCAAGAGAAGACCCTGGGGAGGTCCCAGCAAGGATCCCTCCTTGGCAGTGCTGCAGCTGCAGCAAATGACTCTGAGCTCCACGTATGACCTGTGCCCAGAAGCACCAGGGCTGATTTTTTTTTTCTCCCCTTCAGCCTTGCAGCAAAGGGACTAGGGTCTTGGGGTAGTGTGGCGCCAACATGGGGCTGACCGTGCCCAGCTGCCTGACACTCTGGCTGCACACGTCAGGGCTGTTGTCCTCTCTGCAGTCACAGAGCCTCCGAACTCGGGGCATTTCATAAAAAGCGCTTTATGCTCCTGGAAGGTTAAGGGCATTTGCAATTTTAAGTGTGTATCTTGGTCTTCTGCTTTTCTAGGGCGATATTATGATGATAAATAAGGAAGAAGAAAACCTTCTTTCAGTAAATGAAAATGGAAGTAAATTCACCTATTTGATTTCCAGGTGGGGCAGTTAGAAGCAGGCAAGTAATTTCACAGAAAAATCAGGCAAATATTACTTATTTGTGCTGACCTACAGCCACCTGCTGTGTCTCTCTTGAGCCTTTGCCTTGGAACCATTTAAGCTTGTGGAATTTAAAGCTTGTGTCTGCAGCGTGCTGCTGGATCAGGACAGTGCGTCCCACTCTGGCCATGCTGGGAGGGTGCCCGTCACTGCGCTGAACCATTTACCTTTCCTGCCTCCAGAGCATAGGCCAGGTCTGAGTAGGGCTGGCGAAACCTGAAGTGTGCTTTTTCCCATTCACAGCTGAAGACATGGGACACATTTCCGAACAGCAGCTTTTGCAGCCCCTGTGGAGGAGGAGGATGGGGCTGGGTTCATCTCCCTTCACACCCCAGCGTCAGGGAGGACCTGTAATGTCAGAGGGGCCTTGGCGTACAGGCTCAGCATGTGTGCTCACGGCCAGAGCTGTGTAAAATCATCTACTGAGAATCAGGGCCCATAATTTCAAAGCAAAGATGTTTGTGGTTAATTCAATGACTTACTCAGCATCCAACTCCTGTGAAGTAGAGCTGCAGCATTGTTCTGCCAATGACTAGGCCTAACATGAATGACATAACCGGCAGAAAGATAAACCAATAAGTAGAACATACTGTAAACAAGAATGTCTTGGCGTGAATGACCACCAGGGGTACGAACAAGTCAGCCAGTTCATATACAATTGACACCACCCCCAATGATCCCAGAAAAGACATGATTCAACCCACAACAGGCAGTATAAACAAAGAGCCAAGGCTTCCCATAGTTGGTATGGGAAACAGCCAGACCACAAAGTTAAACATATATGATAAAGGTGCCCACATGGTGACTCTCACCTGATCAGCCTGAGTTCACAAAGGTCTAAACAGACTGGGGCCCACCTCCAGGGAGAGTCAGGAGGTCTGCCCTGAACCAGGAAGCTCTGGGGAGTGCACTCCACAGACAGACACTCCTGACTCCCTGCAAGTGGTCCCAGCTCTTATCCCCAAGCAGACACCTGACCTTTGTCAACTCAATGCGGGACCCCTGGGGCTCATTTCCCTTATGGCTCTCCCTGCAGGGCCGGCCGCACCCTGGGGGGAAGCTATAAGGCAAACTCACCACCTCTTTATGAAGGGCTGTGGGAATCACCCATATGTCAACCTTAATTCGGGGCTCAGGGTTCAAACCCCAGCATTTCAAGCATGTAAATAATTCACATTTGGATACACTCCACCTTTTTGAGAAGACCTGAGAAAGGCACCCACTGTCCTCAGTGGCACCTCTGGGACAGAATTAAACATCTATGTTCCACCTGGAACATTTTTTCCTGATTAATTTTAATTTTGGTGGAGGATCTATTTGCTGAGCAAAGTAAACCAAGCACACATCACAGCCCTTCCCATTAGAAATTTTGCGCCTCTAAAGCAGGTGATTTGTGCAAGTGGGTCATGACCCGGAGAGGATGGATTCATGTGAAGCTGACAGTAAGAGTGGTTATGTTTCTCAAGTTCTTCAGGACTGGGCCTTCTTGGATGTGTGTTTAGTAGTGCAGCCCTGGCCAGGGTTTCACCTCTGGTATTGAGCCCTTGAGCTTCTCACTGAGTTTGTGTTTGGGTGACAGGGAACTAGTTTGGTGTGGGAGGTCACAGCAGTAAGGCCAGCACTGGAACCCATTTTGCCTTCACCTGCAGAAACCCCCTGAGCTTCTGGCAGTGGCCCTTCCTATGGGCAGGGGCAGCAGGCACTTGTCACTAGTACTCTCAAATCCAAGTTTTTGGTTGAGAGTAGAAATATCTTCCTGATGTCCTGAACTTCTGCCTCCTGTCCTGAGGCTATTCGCTAGGAAAGCAGACAAGAGCAGGGAAACATTACACTTGGTCATTTGACTATCATCTAGTGAGAATTACAGTCTATAGGTTTAAAGGTTGCGTTGGAACCATGCTCTTCAAAGGTCTCATAAATAAATCATTACAATTATATCCTCCTATTACAGCTAACAGCAGGCTGCAGCCTTCAACCCAGTGATGCTCCAAGCCTCCTGTGATGCCAGATGAGGTTCCTGAGCCTCTTTCTTTCAAAGAGATTGATTTACAGCTCATGCTTAATTCAGCAGGCTTGCTCACCATTGCCATTTCCGAGGAGATGGGCTGGCCACCCATGTCCGGAGGAACCAGGAGGGGCTCAGGGATTGTGCAGGGGGGCTGCGGTGGCTGCAGTCCCACAGGCTCTCCAGCTCCAGGGGCTCCATTGCCCACGCTGCCCTGGGTTGGCTGCACAGGGAAAGGAGCAGACGATGCATCACCCCACAGCTGCTACCTTGCAGTTCCACACCCAGTATTCCCAGTGCACTGCGCCCAGCGACCCCGCGGTGAGCTGGCAGAAGGGCAGGGAGGGACACGCATCTGGTGTGTGTGACTTCCAGCTCACCTCCGTCCTTACAAACACATCCCCACAAGGTAACGGTTGCAGTATGAAGTTGTGTTTGTCTGAATTACAGGAAATAAACTTCAGTGCTTTCCAAACCAAGGACAGAGCAGGTTTTCCAAATACTTATATTTAAGAGATTTTGATTTGTTATGGTTTTTTACCTGTGTTCTGAAATTGGCCATGAAAACCATTGCTTTTAGCCAGGTTCATTTGTTGGACTACACAACTTTGATTTAGATCAGGAAAACGTTGCTTTAAAATGACGATGAAAATGTGTGTTTCTTAAAGGAGGATCATAAGAAATAAAGCTCCATAAAACTGTCTGCTGTGCTGCTTATATAGATGCATGATTTCCTCAACAGGCTAACCTGGTGGAACAGCCCCAAAACTTCTAGACAATTACAAAATATTACCTTTTAGAGTAACAGTTACCTGATGTGTTGTATTGCTGATTTCCAAACTGAAATAGGAAAATAAAATACAAATTAAAAACAAGCATTGCTAACATATGAAGAAACAGGAGACCAGCCAGAAAGGAACCCCAAAAGAAAGGAAGAGTAAAAGCTGTAGTACTCACATTGCTGAGTATATAAAGACCTTCTTCCATGGTCACATAAATATTGTAATACAACGTAACTTAAAAAGTTATATTAAAAAACCACCTGGAATTAAAAGTGTGATAATGAAGCAGAATAAAAATCTTACCCATACAAACTAAAGATGTCTCTCCATTTGTCTAGACCTGAAATTTTGCTGGTGATCTCCTCCAGCTGTGTAGGTGGCACAATGTGCTCAGGACCCTGGTCGCCCATCTGAACCACCCTCCCTCCGGGTGACACTGGGGGCCCAGCACTGGGTCTGCTTGGGGGGTCTCTGCCAGGCCCCCCGGGCTCACTGTTAGCTCCCACCCGTCTGTGGCGAGATTAAGCTCTCATGAGACTGGCCACGGTCTGCGTCCATCTGTTCGCTGTGTGAAGAGCATGAATGTTTAATGCTGGGCACGGAGCCGTGTGAAGCTCCTAAGGGCTGGCCCAGGCTTGGTGTGGGAGCTGGGGGCATTTCCAGCTGCTGGGCTGCGGGTCCCTCCGGGCAGGCTCATGACAGCGGGACAGAGTCTGGGCTGTGAGGGCTGGCTGAGAACCATGGAGCTCGAGGGAAAATAGATGCGGAGCTGGCAGCTGTCTGTAAAGTTGAGTAAGTTCAGTGGGGAGATGAGGGGGAGAAGGGCAGAGCCCACACTTTCTGTAGCAAGCCAGGATTCAGGAACTGGGCACAGCACAGCCAAGCAGGGGAAACCCGCGGGGTTTCCGCTGCCGGCATCACGGAAACCTCACAGTTTGTTCTCTTCTCTTTCAGTCTGTGAGAACGCACCAACCGACAGTATCTATCTCAGTTTCAGTGATAAAAATGTGAGGCAAAAGTTCTGAGGTGTTGGAGGGGAAGCTTTGCAGCTTAATGAACTTCCTCCCAGCACAATCTCGGCTCTGCTGTACCTCGTGGAGGAAGGACTCCCGGCTGGGGTGCAGCTCTGGTGTGTCCACAGTCGGCACTGAGCATCCCTCTGGTTCCAGGGAGCAAGGGGGGTCCCTTGGCCCCCCACTCCCTGGGCCCAGCCTGTGGGACATCTGGCTGGAGGGGTCGTTGTTAACATTGCTCCTGCCATGCTAATGAACTGCCCCACGCTGCAGGATCTGACTGGTGTGTGTCATATCTTTGCTGTGCTTTATGAAACCATGGCCATGGGGTTCAGCTGGTGCGTTTCGCTCCTGCCGCTGCAGGGTCTGTTGTTCACCCTGTTTCCAAACAATAAATGATGTCTGCTTGGGGTAGTGATTTTGACAAGCAAACCTGTTAAGGAGGATATGCTTTAGCAGGATCTGCTGCGGGAGCCAGAAGCACGGACTCCAGGACCCCCGCTCAGGGCAGTGACAGCGGTGGGATGCGATAGGGGTCTGGAGAGCACAGTGAAACACATCTGCAACACATGCTCCTCTGTCCACCCTCATGGCAGCACCACGGGCCACTGGTCTAAGCCTGGTACACACCCTTGCATGTATATACTTATTATATATGTGTTTGTATATATATGTGGATGCACACTGTATGCATACACAAACATGCATGCTAACTTTTTATTTGGATATGAAAATATCTGACTTCTTGAAATGCTGAGGTTTGAACCCCGAG
>NW_008630782.1:0-29607 GCF_000691845.1 Merops nubicus | reverse complement strand
ATCCTGAAAATCATGTTTCAAGAAAGCGAGGGATTTTTAAAATAGGCTAATGAAAACTAGTTTTCAGGGGTGTTATTTTCCAGAAATGAATGTTTAAAACTTTCTTGGAGCAGGCATGGCCTCCTGCTATTAGTTCAAAATAAATATCCTGGAAGTATTTAGCAGGTTTGTAAAATGTATTTTAACATATTGTGCATAACATATACAAAATATATTTTAAGGAAAATTTGTTAAAATGCTTAAAAGTAGATTAATGTACTTATTCAGATGATGAAATGTCTGTGCACATCACAGGCGAGCTTGCTTTCGCCTTCCTGTCAGCGTTGCAGTTGGACAAGCTGTCCCTGGCACAGCCTCTTCTACTGAGGAGTTACACACAATTCCTCTTGACCGATGTGCTGCAGATCCACTGCAGTGAACCTCTTCTAACTCTGAATGTATTGCCTGTCTGAAAGCAGAAGAATGCCCTGGGAAAATGGGAAAAGATATTAAATTTTACTTCCCAAGTCCCAGCTTGCAGCGTGGGCTAGTTTCCCTCACTCCTGTTAGAGGTTCCTCAGAGCTGTGCTGAGCGTCTGACAGGCTTGGTCTCCCAGGATGCCCACGGGCGGGCACTTTTAGTTCTATTTATGCATGGCATCCATATGGATCTCACCAGCCGTGCAACTAAACACAGCTGCACATCTGACCTCTGAAAATGGTAAAAAAGGGCTCTGGAAAAAAGACTGGTTTGTATGCTGAGTCTTGTGGATTTTTATCTAGTAACAGCTGGTACTATTTTTTGACATCCACTTTGTCAAAAGGTAAAGCGTCCAGCCTTCTCAGGCTCCTGCTATGCTGCACCTCCCAGTATGTTATTAGCAGCAAGTCCTGCCACAGAATAGTGAAATTGGTGTTTTATAAGCAGTTCCAAATAATGAAAATAATGAATCAAATAGTTCATATTATTTTCAAGTCATAAGACTTTTTTAGAGATTGCCAAATTGCAATTATTTTTTTTTTTAAGCTGTTATTAGTATGCCCAGGTTATGTGTTTGAGGTTTATCTTCCTACCAATGATAAATGTGTGTGTTTTTGTGTTTGTTTAATATTAGTGGTTCTCACTGGGTTAGAAAATTCAGGAAAACTCCTAAACTTTAGTTCTTCTGAAATCCTAACATGTGAGAATGGACAAAAGAATTTCAGTCTCTGTAGTTGCAACAAATGGTCCCTTATAAGGGGTCCTTCATGGTGATGGTACTGTTTAGGGAGCCACACTCCTCCTGTCACAGTTGTACTCCCATTGATACTAACAACTAAGAAAAGAATTTAAACATTAATTCTAATTGTTTTTAAGTGAGTCATTGACAATTTAATCTGCTACAGAGCGTCCCTGCTAGTTTTTGCAGCAAGCAATGTGGGCTATAAAAGGCCATTATACTCGCCTGCATCATATCGCTCCTTTCCAGTAGTTGTCATGTGCCTATATTGTCACAGTTCCTGACTTTGTATATGTTACATCCTTATTTGAGACTGTTTTGTGTGAAGTAGCACAAATACTGTCTTGTAAAGCTTTTAACATACACATGCTTTTGTTCCATCCAACAGACTGAGCCTGAAATTATAGAAGAAACGAATGTTGACCGTGTCAATGAGCCTCGGAGTTACGCCAGGTCCCGTCAAGCCAAAGGGCACTCAGAGACTTCCACTTTAAGTTCTCAGCCCTCCATTGATGAGGTTCGGCAGCAGATGCACATGCTCTTGGAAGAGGCTTTCAGCCTGGCCTCTGCAGGCCATGGGGGACAGAGCAGGCAGGAGGCGTACAGCTCCGCGCCCCACTTGCCCTACTCGGAGGTTGTCACCAGTGCTCCTGGCACCATGACCCGAACCAGAGCAGGGGTGCAGTGGGTACCCACCTACAGGCCAGAAATGTATCAGTACAGTTTACCAAGACCAGTAAGTAAAAAGTCTCCTTAGAATACTGTAATATCATACAGATAATTTCATTTTTTAAAGAAGTAGCTGTGTTTCCATGCTTAAAACGCCACGCTTACAGCGGGTAAGCATGGGTAGTGGGGTGTATGTATGCATGCCTATCCACCTCTTGATGGAAGACTTGGTACCTATTTTAGCAGCAACATTTTCTTTGTCTCAATTTTGCTTGAAAGAATAGGCTGCACTAAGCTCTGAGTTGTCCAACAGATCAAGAACTGGTTTGCATTTCTCCTCCTAATCACTGATTTAATTTAATCAACTCAATTAAGAAGCAATCTGGTTTTGTACAACTATATAGGCAGCTGGGTATGAAACACTCACCACTTCTTCAGGAGGTCCATCACTGAAGAGTATCATCACAAGAGAGAGAATGTAGTGTAATTGTCAGCTACCTGAAATGTGGGCTGTTATTGACAGCCTTGCAGTTATAGCCATTGATCTGGGACTCTAGAGCTGGTTTAATTCCATGGGTTTCTTTGCTGACCTTATGTAAGTCACTCTTTATTCTTCATTTTCTAGCCTCAAATTGCGACTAACTTCCTTACCTCACAGAAGTAATAAATGAATTAAGGACTTAAATTCATGGGTGGAAACTGTTAATGGAATTTGTAGGTATCTAGAGAGCAGTTGCAGTAGCATTGTGCACACTCTTGGCATGTGACACTACCCCTGAATTCCCACATATGGTATTGTGGAACTTGGTAATCTATTTTCCTTCTTCTATGTCAGGTACAAATCCTAAACTAGAGGTGGTTACTTTCAGATGAGAAATGCCTGTCTGTTAGTATCAGTGTGGAAAGTCATTCATTTTAAGGCTTTTTTTTGGTTGGAAATGAATATGTTTTTTGAAAGAATGCATTTCAAATGGAGTCCCTTAATGCAGCTAGAATAGGAGGATAATGCAGAAATATGTCCTTGGTTCAAAATCACTATTACTATGACTTCCTTCCATGACAATAAAAAAAAACCATTAAGGAATGCTGCTTCTGAACTATTCAGGACATATTTGAAAGCCAGCGGTGCTGCCTGCCAAAATTCAGGCTGGTGCTATTTAAATCATGCTAAAGGTTATTTCTGGCACTTTGAAATTGGTCCAATGAACTTCATACAGCATGTAATAATATTTTATGGTTAGAATTCGATTACAAGCTTAAGAGACAGCTAATGGCTAGTCAAATTACTCTGACACTTCAGAGAGTCTTTCTAAAATGAAATTAAAAATATTATACGGTGGCAGGTTTAAAGAAAATGTGATGGCCACGGTTTTTTTTGGTGAATGCTTCACTGTTTTCTTTCTAAGACTTATTACTCTTCTAAATCATCTGCATGTAGGACCTTAAAATGGTTGCTTATCTTTCTGGTGTTTTGAAGATAGTGTTAAAAAAAAACATCTGTGAAAATAATTGATTACCACAGGTTAGGAGAGGCTGCTGGACTTCGGATAAGAGCTGTTAATTCAGTTTTCTGTGTATCAGTTTCAGAAATACAACTGTACTTTAACCACACCATTTACTGGTTTGTTCTCAAATGGGGACAGAGGGTTGGAATTGAAAATATGCAGCTGAGATGTGTGTGGGAAGAGACCTGTGGGTAGGAAAAACCTGGAAGAATTGCTGCTCTCAGCACCTTAGCAGCTGTTCTGCTACCTGGGATACTCAGCTCAGCAGCTCTGAGGGCGATGCTGTGATGGGAAGTGCTTGGGAGTGGGTTGGATGACACACCGAGAAGGTGTCAGGGCTCAGTGAGGTGAGGGCTGAGTGAGCAGCCCCTGGCAGTGCTGGGGATGGAAGGTACCTGAGCACTGGCATGTTTCTTATACAGGGGATGATGTTACCTCTGCAAACGAAGAATTTTTTTTCCCCCTTTCTTAAAATTCAGTTCTTAGTGGCAATTAAAAGCCAACATTAGCAATGCTATTATAATTTGAAATCAGGATTCAAGAGCATTTTACCTGTTTAGAGGGAACAGATACAGACATTAGCTTTACTCTTGGGTCTTTGGATACAAAGGAAGTATAAAGGTCTTAAGCCTGTCACTCTCTTCTGAAGTCTGGCAATTCACAGTCCAGTTACACTAGGCTAAACTTTTTACAAGATCCCACAAACTTCCCAGTAACTTCAGTGTGCCTTTGCCCTGGGTTTCATAAAACCTCAAGGTATTTCAGAGGTGATAACAGGGGCTGTGTAAGATTTCTAGCACAGATTTAAAGCACAAATGGCAGGTGGGTTAAAGCAAACCTGCAAAGATATGCATGCTCCATATTGGTGTTTGCCTCTGTTCTAAGTATTTGTGCCATACCTTTTCAGGGGATGAGAACCACTCTTCGAGTCTATGTTTCTTCAGGTCTCCTTCAGGTTATAGGTCTTTGATTTATTTTTTTTTTGCAGTCAACTTCTTGGCTACTTGCACCATCAAACAGTTGTGCATTTGTCCAAAGTGTGCATGCATCTTCCTTTTCCCCCTTCTTTTCCCTCTTGAGGCCTTCTGCGGGATTTTTGCATGCCAACATTAATACCTAAATTATCCGTAGCTCTTGTGGAAGAGGGAATGCCCGTTAGCCAAAATGCCCATGGGTGACCAGTGATAACAGGATTCCTTCATACGAGGCTCGTGCCTTTTTCTGGGATAGAAAAGCTGGTAAAATGCAAACTCTTAGTGTTGTTCTGGAACCTCTAAAAATGGGATGAGGAACACTTGGCAGGGTCCTTGTCATCTGACTGCTAAACTACAACAGGAGGGTGGAGATACAGTGTAGAGTGTATAAAACAAGCTGGAAATCCAGCGTTGTGTCTTGGCAGATCATGCTGCTGCTTTGGAAATTCGTGCAGCTGAATGGAGCAAAGAACTGCAGACAGAGGAAAAAAACTCTTTATTACAAGGCTGGACCAGTTCCCATCTCTCCTCTTCAGTGCTCTGGAAAGAGTATGAGAACTCTGGGTTCCAAAGCAAGACCCAACATCATAGAACGGGCATTGACTTGCAGGGTGAGTGACTGATAAAGTCCTCAGAGCTTCTCTTCAATTAGCAGAGGTAAAGAGAGTATTTTACCAAAGTTCAGCTACTTTCAGTGACAGTTACTAAATGAAGTATAAAACAGGACAGCTAGCAAAGCGAAACCAAATCCAGCTGTAATCAGTAATTTTGTGTTATTCCTGGATTGAAATTTAATAATCGAGTTAGTTAAATCATTCAATGAGTAAATAAAGACACTGCCCTTTTAATCCCTCTCCATAACAGATAGGTCTTTGTAGTAAAACTTCGGTTTAATTTAGCTTCTGGATATTTTTTTCCATTTATGCATTGCATGCAGGAAAACACCAATGCTCTTAGCCACTGGAGAAATCTTAGAATTTTCATTTGAGCTCCCTCTTGTAACCATTTTGGTGTCTGTGGAAGCTCAAAGAGAACTGACTGCCCTTCCCCACAACGGAATGTTCCTTGGCATGGTATAGCAGATCCTCTAACAGGATTTTTCACCTTAACAAGATTCCCTCTGCCCAACCATTAGCAAAATATTGCCACGCGCTCAAAATTGTTCATCTCCTATGCAAGCAGCAAAGTAAGTGCTTCAACTTACTATTTTGTTTTTCCCTAAAATTTGAAATGTAAGTTGCAGCATGTTTGTTAACTGTTCTTTATGATCCCTTTTATGCCTCCTTCAATGTCTATATTCCAAAGCACTAATAAACAAGGGAAACCCCAAATTTACCTCTGTGTCACTGTCTACCCTGTTATTCTCAAACAGTATCTGGGTCCCCTCTGAAAAATTAGCTCATGTGCTCTTCCTTTAAAATAGGGGTGAAAAAAGGAATTTCATACTAATTTCATACATTTGGTACAAATGTGTGCTGTGAGCAAGGTGTGGGATGAAAGGCTCGTGGAGCCAGAAGGAAGAGTTCTGCTCTGCATGTGAGAGAACTGCCAGCTTTTCAGGCGCAGAAGAGGCATTGCAGACCATTTCAAGTCCAGCACTGTTAGAAGAAATCTAATTGAGATTTTCTTTGATGCAAACAGCATTTGTTTTTTTCCACACAGTTCTTCCCTTAAAATCAGGACTTCCAGCCCCTAGCAGGGAAATCTACCACTGCCTTTTTTAATTGTGTTCCGCCCCCTTCCCCCCCCAGTCTAGAAATACTTTAATTTCTATTGTAGTGTGGTGGAAGTAAATATTAGGAGACTTTAGGTGGCATGAACGGAAAAATAGTTTTCATAGACATGCCTTTGAAGGCCTGTGCCCTGCTTTGAAGGGGTGGCAGTGAGAGGTGGGAGGGTGCTCACTTGGTCTGTATTGCCATTCCCTTAGAGGCACTGATGTTAAAGTCAGTGTTTGATAAGTTACCTTTCCTCTGTGTCAACCCAGATTTGAGAGAGAAGGTATTGGAATACTGTCTAAATGTATAAATTTAAAGATGGTTACTGAAAGATAGTGGGTTTTGATATTTAGTGTGGGATTACTATTGCCAAATTCAAACCTAAATGTAGGTGTTAAGTCTGAGATAATCATGTAGATCCTGTAGGCTCTTCCTACAGGCAGGAGGTAGTGACTAATCCCATGGTAATGGGTTTTTAGCCTTCTCTGCTGTTTGTGGAGGGAACTTCTCTGGCTAAACCAGATATCTCTTGTTTGGATGGCCAAAGTCTTAGCATTGGACTTTGGACTCTAGGTTTTGTCAAAATGCCTATGTCTTCATACTAGACAGTCTCCCCACAATTTACTGTTTGCTGTTGCTCTGATCTTATCCTTAATCTTACACAATGCTCTGAAGCATTGTCAATAAAAGCATAATTTAAAAAAACAAAAAACCCCTACAAACCTGACCAAAACAATGTGTCGAAGAAAAGTGTCAACAAAGTGCTGGAGAGATATGAGATATCTTCCCTCTGTCTTTAAATATACTTAGCAAATTTATGACCTCTAATCTATAGCACTACAAAGAATTTATAAGAGAAATTTTGTCCTACATGTCATTTCTTGGGTGCCAGGGGTTTCATGGACATGATTACTCATCCTTCACATGTATTAGTGATGAAATCCAGAATTGCTGTGGGCAAGATGCTTATTTTTGTGACTTAGTGGGTTGGTCCTCTGTTCCTTTAAATTACTCTGCTTTTTCAGAACCGTTTGAGACCTTCGTTATTGCTTTAGAAAGTTAGAGTGCTTGAGGTTTTTGTGAGGAATTTTCTTTTCATCTCTTCAAGGCTGAAAGGAAGAGGTTGAAATATGCATTGCTCACAGGCAGCTTCACTTCACTAGATGCTGCTCTGAGGATGCTTTCTGAATCTTTAAAACTTTGTTTCTGGAGGAAGTGAAAATACTGAGATGCTTTTCCTGTGAGTCCAAAGCAGCTGTTGAGTCTTACATAATCATAACAGATCCGCTTTGCCAGCAAGGTTACAAATGTCACAGAGACTGTGTTTAATATGTTTTAATTAGACTTCATCTTGGCTCTGAACTCATTGGTTCATGTTTTCTTCCACATCCTAAAATCACCCAAGCACTGTAAATTCACAAATAAAATGCAATTACTGTTGATGTCCCCAAAAGTTAATTTCCTGTTGGCTGGCACACAAAGCAGGTATTTAATTTCTGACTTTTTTTTGGTTTTAATTTGACTGAGATCTTACTGGTGTTCCAGAAAATATTTATTTTTCCTCATTTACAGGCTTACAGATTTTCTCAGCTTCCTGAGATGGTCATGGGTTCTCCTCCTCCTCCTGTCCCTCCCAGAACAGGTCCTGTGGCTGTTGCCTCTCTCCGGAGGTATTTATCTGTTGTTATATTTTAGGTATGATCTCTGAAAATCACTGTTGTAATAATAACTGGGGCAAACCCTGAAGGTACACTTACAAGCCATGTACAAGGACACGTTCATTTGTCTTTACAAAAATTGCAAATATGTTTTTATTTCGACAGGAAGAGGAAAGGAAAAACAATGAATTTTATGTTCTGTTAATTTATCAGTTTCAATAAAAACAGGAAATCCAAGCTCCGATTTCTTTCCAAGTGTCCTTTGCCTCAGCTCTCTAATAGTGTATTGTGTGGCAGATATGTGGTAGATAACCCACACTGTCATTGTCCCTGCTTTTCTCTGTTGTAAGGACCTGTAACAGGATATAGATTAATTGTAAGAGGTTTCTTAGTGCTCTGGGGCCAGGGATTTCTTCCTGGCTTTCAGATATCTCATACCTGTATTTCTGAAGCCAAATACATGCAAAAGCCTGGTTGCCTTAGCTCAGTGCATATGTTTTGCTTCTTCCTCACAGTAAGGCACTCTATAAATTGCATTTCAGGGAATTTTTGCACTTCTCTGATGGATGAACTTATTTAGCCTTCAGTGCTGTGCTGTTAGGTTCTGCCTGGTGCCAAGTACAGTTTGAGACACCACAGGCCTGCTGAGAGTGGCTGTGGAGCACTGTGGCCAAGGGAAACTTTTCTGAGTGGCTGCTAATGATACCATATTCCTGTTCATCCATTACATTTTTTACATAAAGCAACTGGGAAACACCATTTCAAAAGATACGAGTATTGCCTGAGTGCAGTTAACATTACTTATCTTAGTAGTCACCTGCTATATGATGCCATGTTATAGTAATATGGCACTGCCTACAGTCTCGTGTTGATGAACTGTGGTTAAACTCTGGGGTTTGTGCTGCATGTCACAGGCATTGGTTTGAAGCAGCAAGCAAATGTTCTAGGGAATGGTAATAAAACACTTTGGCAAAGTAGCAGCCAGTCTAAGGAAGTTGTTCTTAGACTTCTCCCGTTGTTCTCCAAACTTCTCTGTCACGCCAGAGCAAAATCAGATAGCTGGTTCTTAGCTGGCTTGTCATACTCTAGCTGATAGGCGTGCACGTGGCTATGACTCTCATCTGTCAGTCAGAATGACAAAAGTTTCTGTATGTTTCTTTCTTAATGCACAGGTCTACATCAGATATTGGCAGCAAAGTGAGAATACCTGAGTCCAGTGGGGCAGATCAGGCCCAGCATCATGAACAGGCATCTTTTGCACCCGGGTCAAGAGCTCCGATGTCTGTTGGTCAACTGGATCAATCAGGTTTTCACTCAGGTTAAGAAATAGTGCAGAATTAACTTGTGTCTTTGAGAGCTTCCTAGTTTATTTTGCATATAAATTAAAGTATGTGATATAGCCAATACAGATTACTATTTGGATAAAGACTGTACTAGATGTTTGGTTTGTTTTTTTTTTTTTTTCTGGTGCAACTGAAGGAGGCCAACAAAGGGTTGATCCTTTGTAAATGCAACATCAGCTATGTTGTAAAATGCTACTTATTCTGCAGAAGCACCACGAAATGGTAATTTCTGAAGGTGGGGTTCAGCAGCAACATACCAGATTGTCTTCATTCAAGTATGGCATTCTGATAAGGACTCTGAATTATTAAGGCCCAGTAAAACAGTTAATCTTTACCACAAAATCCAGCGGAATTTTCAGGGCTGGTAGAGAGGGTGTTGGCTGGCAAAAGCAGAAGTTGCAGCACTGGGACTGCTGTGTGACTCCTGTTGTACTGCACCACCTACAAAACCAGCCAAAGCAGGAGATGGGTAATGGGGTTCTGAGGGGTGTGGAAAAATGAGGTGGAGCCTTCTATAATTTTATCAATCAAGAATATGAGGCCAAGTGCCTGAAGACAGAGTGTACACAGTGGAGCTGTAAGTAGTAGTGCAGAAGCAGGGTTAATGCCATTCAGCTCTGGCTGGATTGTAAGGAAAGGGAGGAAAAACAAGTGGACATGAAGAACAGCGTGTGTGAGACTGAGGTTTTCCAACCCAAATGTGGGATGAGTTTTATTACTTCCTACTTCCTTTTGAGAAACTTAACTTAATCTTGTCACAGCCGTGGGCTGCTGAGGGAGGTAAGTTGAAGATGCATGCTCTCTTCCCTTCAAAACATCAGGCAGCAATGCTTTTGCATAGTTAGAGGCAACCCCTTAGGTTTTCCCCCTCCTGTTTTGGAGAAGGTAGCTCCTGCTGAGGTGCAGAACTTGCTTTTGGTCTAAATGTCCCAGCTTTAAAGGCCTAGTGAGCTCCTGTTCCTTTTGATATGAATTTGGTTTATGCAGAAATTGATTTAATCATGAGATAAAGCTGATATGCTGCTTTGATGGTATCTGGATAACATTTAGCTGGGAAAATATTTGAAATAGCTTCTCATTGGCAAAATAAGTTGGGTTTGTTTTTTGAAGAGGAAAAAATTTTGAAGAAAAAAACCGTTTTCAGTTCAAAGTTTTGAATTTAGTAGACTTATTTGACATTGTTCTGTTAATCTGCCCGAAACATTTCTTTCTTAGCTTTCTAAGAAATAATAAAGTTACCTCTGCATTGTGTTCAACATCTTCTACTGAGAATAATAATGTGGATATGCAAATCTGTTGTCAGTTAATTAATAGGTTTGAAGGATCCATTCTACTCTCACTTGTGTCTTCTGCAAGTGGTGCATGTGAATCTGAAAAGAGCAGATACTCACTCTTTCATTCTAAAACACTTCAAGCTATAAAATATGCCACACTACCAAGAGCTCTTTATTCATGTCTTCAGTAAGGTGTTCTGTGCGACTGCTATTTTTATAGTTTCCAATGATGTGGAGGTTTGTTGCTCTGTGTTGAAAACAGGTATGTTGTGTTACCACTGAGGAGTGGCTGCATATTAGAAAAGCCAAAGTGACCTTTGAGTACATTTTGGAGTTTGCTACAACAATTCTGGAGGGAGTTGGAGGAAACTTTCATATATGATAGATGCTACATGGGAAAGATGAGAGTTGTGAGAAACTTGCAACTGTAACACAAGGATTTCTTATGTTCTGATAGGAAAATAAGATTATCCTGTCTCAGTATACGGATAAACATTGCTGCAGGTGCTGACTGGGCATGAAACGGGCTAATGGTGCTCTCTTGCAGCCCATCAACATCAGCTCTAACATAATGAGGTTGCAGTAAGAATTGGGATAAGGTGTTACATCAGCTAATTGAGTGTTCACTCTGAATAGTAGCTCATTTTGGTGGTGTTAAATTAGAAGGGTGTTTTGGTGTAGAAGCCATGCATTATCTACAGGAGCAGCACTTTCTTCTTTGTATGTGTCCAAGGAATACTTATGTCCAGACTTGCTAAGTCATTTAAAATACCAAACCTTGTACTGCCTGTCATCTGGGAAGAGCAAAGTTTGCGCATGCATGGAGACTGCCAGCACCCTCCCTCACATAGGTGAAAAGGAACTACAACCCAATGTCAAAATGAGTGTTTGGATTTAATCCCTAACAGTAGGAAACACTGTGTAAATGTCAGGCATAACATAGAAGTTTTTGGTCCCTTCTGCTCTGGAGAGAATTGTCCTACAAAATATATTTTTCTCCCCTTCACAAGCCCTCTGGCATCCATAGCCCTTCTGGCCTAGGACTGCATGGGATGTTTCCATCGGTGTTTTTGTGGAGACTGCTTTGGGGATGGCTGTCACTGTTTGAGTCTTTCCATATCTGTGCCCTATGCATACGTCTTGATCATGATGTCATAAAACAGATTTGGTGCCAAAAAGTTTCTTTGGAAATATTCAGCTCATAGCTGCAGAATTATTGCAGTCATATACTGTTCCTGGAAAAGGAATTGAGCAGGTAGAGCACTGGTATTTTTTATGGAAACATAGAAGTTTTATGATGGGGTTAAGATTATAGCCTTTTAAATGTATCACCTGCTTTTTTAAATTTTGTGCCTAGAGATATTAAGACAGTTTGGCGTAAACTGAATGCTCTGTAACCTGCTGTTGCACTAGAAAGGTGCACTACTGTGAGATCCATGGTAACCACAACTAAAAATTGAATACAAGTATGCAAGTGTAAGGCTGGGAGGAGGGGAAAGCCCTTTTTTTTTTTAATTATTCAAGGTTTTGGTGAAATCAGTTGCTGTAAGGATCAAGTTCTAAGGATTGAGCCTTCCAATCTTTATCTGAGGGTTGTGCATGATTATATAGAGAACTGAAAATCTCGCCTTCTCCAGTATTTCCCAGCTTTATAGATATGTTCCAGTCAGATGGTGGGAGCCTTGCATCCAACAATGGTGATGACATTCTCACCAATTTAAAAAAAAATAAAATACTGAGGCATGTTACTTCAAAAGCATTACCTTCTAATTTATAACTGAAAATGTCAGCTATTAATTACGTCTGCTCTGTTTTTAATAGGAAATACCGTACCAGCAGTGTTTGCCATACCAGCAGCAAACCGACCTGGCTTCACAGGCTACTTTATCCCAACGCCACCCACCGCATACAGGAACCAAGCCTGGATGCCCTATGCTGGAGAGAATGAATTGCCAGGGCAGTGGGCAGACTCGGTAAGCATCCTTGCTTTTCTAACTACATATACTTTCTGTGATTTGCAGAGGAGGGGTTTTAAATGATGTTAAGTGATCAGCAAAGAACCTGAGCAAGGTAATCGTTCCTTGAATGGTAATAGTATCTAATAGTGAAGAGTTGAGAGGGGGCATAGATACTTTAGCTGCCCATCCTATAAACTGTAATCAAGCTTTTTTAAAAGAGTTAAATAATTGACTAGGTTTAGGGTCTGGTGCCTGGTCAAAGCTGGTGGGTTAGGTACCATTCTTCTTTCCCAAGACAGAGGTTAAATATTTGGGTAGGCACATAGCAGGAGTAGATGACGCTGCCTCTCAAGGTGGCTTTGTGCTGTTTGGAAGCTGGAGAGCATCTTTCCTTCCTGGAGGCTTCTCTCAAGGCAGTCCAGCTCCCGAATCCAAGCTGCTGGCTCTGCTGCAGCCCCGCTGCATGGGTTTCAAGTCCTTCTGCAGTGACAAATCATAAATTAAATAATTAATGGCATACCTCTAGTCTGGGACAGATGTGATTTTTAGCCCAAAGTATACCTATATTTCAGGAAGAATAAAGTTATGACATCTTACAATGAATTCCAGTAGTTTTTCATGTTTGAAACAATTTCTAAAATTCAGGGCTTTATTTTTTTCCTACTAGGAAAAAAAATTACCAATCCTGCTGCTTGAGCTCACGTCTGGTGTTTATGCAGAACTGATTTATCTAAACAAACTGGGAGATGGAGTTTGTTTTCTTGTGCATATCATCAACAGAATATTTTAGTGAATTGCAGTTGGAGTCTAATAGTTGGCTTTGAGCAGCAAAGCAAAAGACAACACAGGTATATGAATTCTCCTGGGGGCAGGTTTTGTTGCCAAATCTTTATTACTGCTCCTGATGCCTGTGAGGAAAAGAATTCAGTCTGACTGTGAGATGTAAGTCTGAATTTGTAGGCTGAACTGTGAAGAAAAAAGTAATATCTGTAAGCTGAGCACATCTGCTGATGTACCTTTGATACCTGGAGGCTTTTGATTCCATCAGACAGATTCCCTTCCCAGACTTGCCCTTTAAAACATGGAAACCATTTTACTTTTAATTGCTTCATTTATTAGAGTTTTTAACTCTAGTGACATTTTGAATTTAGGAGGCTCATCATGTCTGAGTAATCATTGAAAATTTTTCTGTAAGAAGAAAAAACCCAAAACAAAATAGGAAAAGTGTTTTACTTGTCCTCCATTCTTTTCCCCCTTTACATCCTTACTCCTTGGCTGCAGTTCTATGAAAAATGACACAGCTATCACTTGGTGAAAGGAGAGACTGAAAACAAACTGGACAAAACTGGAATGCAATTCTCCAGTCCCCGGTTCCTTCCTCTGGAAGGAGTAGAGTGTAACCCTGTTGTGGGTTTCCCTGTCCTCAGGGGGAAGGAGGTAGGAAGTTAGTGCTGCTGGACCGTGTGCAGAGGAATGGAGAGGGATGCAAGAAGCTGTGGCAAGAGAGAATTCAAAGGAAACAAATATTCCTTTTAACTTCACTTACCCATTGCAGAGCTTTAACAGCTTCTTGTTACTCAGACTTTCAGCCCTCCTGTGACTTTGCACATGAAGAGGAAAAAATGTAAAACCAAAACACCTGTTTCTACAATGAATTTGGACCTCCCAGCAACTGTAAATCTGTCAAGAGATGGTCTTTATTTTAAAATTATTACTAGAGGAACTATTAATAGTGTTAGCAACATAATATGTTCAGAAAGCCTGCAAAAAACAAAGATGTGAAGTAATACTCAGAGTTTGAGTGCTTTCTAGTTTATGAGGCTCCAGATTATAGCTCAATCATGCTTCCACGGTTTTCTTGACAATTAGTAAGAACAGGAACTTAATGTCTGTAAGGTGAAAATTGAAATTTTTTACTTTTCCTGCATTTCCACGAGCTGGACTGTAAACAAGGGGGTATAAGAAAGAGGAGACTTGACAACAAAGAATTATCTGATAAGCTCAATTTACTGTAATGTACTGTTTTACCAGTTAAAAGGGAAGTATTGAAGCACTAAGTTCTGTGGGAGAAGGAAACTGTCTGATGAAGCATTTATTTTCCAAATTGCTAGGTGCTGCTTAGAGGAAGCAGTAACCTGGTGGCCTCTAGTGGCGTGTTTGCATGTACTACTGAAATGAAGCTATTGGAAACTAAAAAGACGCAACTGCATTTAATGATCACTGTCATATGCCTGCTTCCTATGTTTGTCTCAGACCATACTGAATGTGTTTGACATTCTCTGCATTGCATGATGGATATCCAAAATCATACAGAGCACATATAGATCCTAGTGGTCAGGTTTTCATAGGTTCTGAGATGCCTGAAGTGACAAGATTTTCAAAAGCTCCCAAGGGATTGGTCACCTGACTGAAATCCAAACATTAGCTGAGACATCTGCCTGGCTGCCTGTATTACACCTGTATTGATACACTTGCAATGCCTCCTTCAAAATGAAAGGCTGATGCTATTTTTATTTGATGCATTAGAAATTTCTAAGGGCTATAAAGTATCATGGTTGATGGATTTGTAAGGAAATTTAATATCTCACAGTGACTATAGGGCTTATGGTATTATTTTAGTTTTAGCCAGTGTGACACAGAGCTGAAATCAGTGAAGTTATAACAGAGTAAAATTGAATCATCCCTGTAATTCTGTTCAATGTAGCCAGAAATCCTGATACTTCTGAGAACTTGGTGTTGAGTTTCCAGGTTGCCGTACTTGAGCTTATCCCTGTTATCTGGATCTAGTGAGTTTTTGTTAGGAACACAAAAGATTTCCTGACAGCAGTTAGAAATCTGCAAAATCTGTTTTTCTGTTCTAGGCTTTTTGGTGTTCTGAAATGTAGTGCTCCTGTCTGTTTTAAACTGAAATGTTTAGTAGGAATAGTAAGCAGAAGACACACTTTCAGAAAAGCTTTCTCCCTTGGATTTTCTGCAGTGATGCTAAATTAGACTGTGAAATATTTGCCCTGCTAGGTACTTTTGCTGCCACAGCCTGGGGAGTTGAGGACCTGGTACATTGACATGTGCATAAATGGCACATGCCAAGCTGGACACCTGTAAACAGACACTTAGGAGTATGAGCTTTATATTCTGTTCATGTGATCTTACCTGCTACATCCTATTCTGCCCCTGGGACCTTTGTGTTACCTGGCAGGTGGCACTACGGATCAGTTGTTCTGTATAGTTTTGTGTAATTGTAATGCTCTACAGGTCCCACTCCCTGGATACATCGAGGCTTATCCACGGCCCCGCTACCAACATAATTCTCCTTCACGGCTTCCTCGCCAATACAGCCAGCAGGCAGGCGTGCATCCCAGCCTGGAACAAGCTCCTCTGCCATCCACTGCAGCTTCTCAGCAGAGCCTGACAGAAAATGACCTGTCTGATGCTCCTCTCGCCAACATTTCTACAGCTGCCCTTGTAAAGGCAATAAGAGAAGAAGTTGCTAAACTGGCCAAGAAGCAAACAGATATGTTTGAGTTCCAGGTCTAATATCTTTTGTGCACAGTATTTGTATCATGCAACCTGGAGTTGCCAAGAAAGTGAATCCTTTAATTTTCAGTTACAAACTTACTGTGAATTGTGCCAAAGTGATGGCATTTTTCTGTCTGAAAAGTCAAGGCTATGAAAGGACTTAAACTAGAGCAACAGGACTCTGAATAGGTAATTCTGCTTGCCAGCTAAGGAAATGCTGCCAGGTAACTGTTGAATACAGATGAGATTGATCATGTGCCATTGTCACTTAGCTCTCGAATTATGGCCCATCATCATGAGAGATGCTGCTGGACACGTCTGTGCCACACGATGTTTCAGTTGCAGGCCCAAAGGCAAAGCTGCTGAAAATAACTTCTGCATGTCAAAACTTTGATTAAAGAAGAAAATACAGTAGAACACTGTTAGCTAAAGGTCACAGTAGCTGTGGTGGTGGCCACGTTGATTGTTTGCTGCAGGACATTGTATGAGGGATACTGATTTCAGCAGTGCAGGGTCATTCAGCCTTTTCATTCTAGAGACTGTATTCAAACCAAAAGAATTTGAGATGAGGAAGTAATACACATACATGTCCTGTAAATAGCCTCAATTCTCCTCATCCTATTAACAGTACAAAGAAGTGAAAGAAGAGAATACTGTGAAGGTGGTGAATGGTATTTTGATAATCAGTGGCTACCTTGTCCCTCAATACCACTGATGAAATATGGAGATTTTTTTCAGTGTGAGAGAATACAATGCACAAACAGCCAACAAAGGATATTGGTGCTAGAAGTTTCCAGGAGAAAAGAAAAAAGCTTATTCGTGTTTGCTCTATATTCAGACTTTTCACTCTGAATGCATGTGAAGTTGGTAAACCTGAGACCTGTGAGCAAGCCTTCCCAACCTGGAATACTGAATACAGCTGCTTGGACAAGAAAACCTCTGTTTAACACAGTGAGATTTTTTTCTTTCTTAAACAATGATACTACTAAAGTGATGCCAGAAAGTGCTAACTGAAGCTGCAGATGATTTTGATTACACTGGAACAGTGATTACACACCTAGGAAGTTCTGAATGTAGGGGACCTCATTAATAATGTGTAAATAAGTAAACAGTTACATGGATTAACAAAAATACTAAGGTTCTGTGAAAAAGAGAGCATTTCCAGGAATTATGCTGACTGTGTTGTGCAAGATGAAGGTCACTCATGGTTAAACTGCATTGTTGTATGAATCCAATCCCAAAAGAAAATCAAAGCAGTTGGATGGGACAGTAGTTTATCTTTTCTGGTTGTACAAACCATCACTAACAATTGTTTTCAGTTTCTTCAGCAATTACCTTCGGGAACTGAAGTTGTTGCAAAATTTGTTGTGTTGGGCATTTTTGATGTCAACTGGAGTTAAAGGTAATGTCCTTCCTTTCAGTAAGTTGTTTGGTTATCCTCAATTGCTTATGGTATTTTGTCTGATCATTTCATTTCCCTGAGTTTCTTTGGTCTTTACTGAGGTGAGAAAGGGAGCTTGGTTTAGCTTTTTGGCCATCAGTAAAATGAGAGGAGGAGAGAGGAGACTAGAACAGGGGACAGAAGAAGAAATTGGTGAAGCACAAACTTCTAAAGCAGAGCTATTTTTTCCCCAAATAATTATATTATAAACCTTGGCTAAGTTTGTGATAAATAGGTGTCCTAGAATATACAGGTATCTTCTGCTTCAATACTTTAAATATTGCAGAAGCTTTTGGAATGCTAGCTAATCTTTCAAAAAAATGTGAAATTTGTTATTATTTAAAAACCAGATATAAATAAAATGTATTTTTGTAATTTCTATGTGTATATGTGCTGTATATTTATGACTAGCCTGCTATAGTCAGAAAATTTCCATAAACCAAGGGGGGGAAAACCCCCACAACTTAGTAATTTTAACAATCAATATAAGCATGCTATATTAGAGTACACAAATACACATTTCGGTGACTTGGATATGAAACAACCAAAGAAACTCAATCTTTCATATAAATACAACTCTAGTAAAGACAGACTGCTGTCTGAGTTACCTGAGACAGGATAATACTGATCTTATCAGTGTAATACAATATGTCCAAGGTGTGTTGAATTGATAGCTGCCTAAGCATATAAAACTTTAAAATAACAACTTAAAAAAAACTGGACCAAACTCAGTGTGCAATAAAAGGGTCAGTTCTGGCTGGCTTCTGTGGGAATTTCACTCACTGAGAGCAAGGATGTTTCTCTATTAGGATTTGTCTACATGTACAAGTTTCACTGGAATCCCTTGAACAATATTTTGCTTATTTTTCAGTCATTTAAATCACTGTAACAGAAGTGCAGACATAACTGAAGAGTGACTTACTTTTATTTAGCCTGAGCTGTTTCCAAACTGGCTTAACCTAACTTGAGAAGTGAAATCTACACTAAATCGTGTCAGCCACATTTTGCATCAGCTTTATTACCTCAGTTTTTGAATGATTCTTCTATTTAACCCAGTGAAATTTTGCAAGTAGACAGGCCCTTCTATGCAGTGGGAGTGAAATGTGTGGAGAAATAAATTTCTGTATCTTAGACTCCAGTTTTGCAGACTTATCCTGAAGCTGCAAGTATGGAAGCAGCAGCAATCACATGGATGGGAGTGCTGAAGCCATAGAGCTGGGAAGGGGAATGTAACCACGTTCCCAAAAGAGTCACAGGAGGTAGGACATGCCAGATTGAAACAGCAGCTTTGGGACACTTAGCTCTGTTTGTAAATCTGAACCTATTCTTAAAATGAAGGAATTTAGTGATTCTCTCAAAAGATGTGTGAGGCTAAAGCCGACTGTCTCTAATATTTTGAAGCATATATCTGGCCATACTAGAAATTAAAAGTTTGGGAATTGCATAGATGTACAGGGCGTGAATGTCTACATCCACACAAAATGAACAAACAGAAAAACCCCACATTAAAACACTTAAACAGCCTTCTAGAAAGAAAACCCATTTCAGTAAAGTTAAACTAAGTACTCTTCATACTGCTGAGGAAGACATTTTAGATTTACAAAATTTAATTTCATTTAATATTGTGTCAACGATGGGAAGTCCATTGAATATTTCCTGAACCATCACTCTGAAAGCATTGTGGTGCACTTTATTCATAAGGACATCTTACATGCTTCATTCCTAATGGCTTTTTATCCTGTTTGTAATATGTTTCTGTATTACCTTTTTTTTAAGTACAAAGTAAGATAATATCAAGACAATAAGGACATTCCTGGGAAAGAAAAACCATGCTGTAATATTTATACTGTCTGAGCACAAAGCAATGATAAAGTGAAAATACAGTGTACAAATAATTTGTAATATAATAAACATTTTGTATGGCTACAATTACAATATAGTTTTCCAATACTGATTTCAAAGAAGACAATACACCTGCTCAAAATTATGACATCGTCAGAATATATCTGTGCCATTTTTACTGATAAAAATTTACTCATTAAGGTTTTTCTATGAAATTCCCCCTTTTTCTTTAAAATTATGTGAATTGTTTACATGAAAATACTGTTCTATGTGTATAAAAATGTTGATCTTCTGGCCAGTATTTGTCTTCAGATTTGTAAATCATCCGTAGAAACATCTGTAAATGAGACACATGTAAAATTACTTCTTGGTATGTGTGTAATGACCAGTTTCAGTAGGTATGCTATGTCTGACATTTATTAGCATCAGTACAAGGGTAACTTTAATAGGAGAAGATGGAATTCTTTGACTGTCATTTTTTAAGAAAAACGTATTATCTGGATTTCAGAGCAGCTCTAGCACTCAGTCTAGAAATATGTATAATATTTCTGTCTAGCAATAGTATGGGTAGAACTTGATAGAAGTGCATGTAAATACTATATATAGAAATGGGGAAATTATCATAAGTAATGATCATTTCTTTTTCAGACTAACTTTGAAAAGGTGAGACATAAGAAAATGTAAGACAAAAATGCAAATCAGGTAGAAAAACCAACATTGGCTTGAGTGGCACAGCTGTCTGGTTTAAAGGGATGGTACATACAATGCTAACTACAATTTTTATTATATTTCAAGATGTCTGACTGTAAAATAATTCATTACATTTTATTTTTTTTTTTAGTCCTGCATTGTAAATGTAAGAGCTAACTGCCAATTTCCAGAAGTCTGAGGGAGCTTGAAAGCAGCAAGTTTTGTGAGCTAGCAGAAATCACTTTGTTTTGCTGACCTTGTCCATCCTGTGCACATCTCAGCTGCTCTGAGTACTGTGTCCAAGAATGCCATAAATCAGTTACACTCCTGACCCTGTGTTTCTTGTACATACACAAATCTCAGTGGCTTCCCATACCTTGTTGACAAGAAATCAGATAGGAAGAGAACAAGTGTGAGATAATATGAAGGATATTAACAGGTCAGGGGTACTTTAACGGTCTGGAAGCCATGGATCTTCTGTTGCGGGTTAACTCCACTAGAAAATGGTTGTGCTTGTCAGCTGTTCTCGGCAAGGTGCATTCCTGTCTTTGCCAGTGACCAGTATGTGTAAGTTAAGACTCAGTCCCATCACAAGAGAGTGTATTGATTCATGCTTCCACTCCTCTCTGCAAGCCTCACGCAGCTCCACATGAGAAAGTGGCATAATTAACGTGAGTGATTTCCAGTTATTCAAAGTCATCTCTTGTAATAAACCACCAAGTTGTCCAGTATCATAGACATATTTTACTACATCATTAGGAGGGGAAAAAAAAAGGCATGATCATGCAGCATGTTAGTATATTAATACCATTAGTCTTTTTTTAAAGGCTTTGTGAGAAAGGAAAAGTTTGGTCTGCTGAGGTCAGGACAGCTCCCTGGTGAGGTGTCCAGGGCAGCCAGCCCCGTCTGCTCGGTGTGCTGTTGGGGCTGATGGAGCCAAGCTCTCCTCACCACACTGCCCTGCTGGGAAAGGCGACAGGCACACACCACTTCTGAGAGACAGGTGTCATTTTGAAAGTACATGGGGTAAGTAACCTCTGCCTAGTTCTCTGTGCTTGCTCCAGATGCATTATTGACCTGCTAAGCAGTTTTTACAAAGCAGTGTGTGTTCAAAGAGAAAGGAATTAGCTGAAGCTTGTTTACTATGATGTTATTTAGACGTAGCCCTGTAGAATTTTTAACTGTGCTACGTGGAATCTGTATGTCAAGTGGTAACATACACTTTCTGTGCTAGACTTCCTTTTCATGGGTTATTTTTTTGCCTATAACTCCCAAGACTGAGTAAGATTTTGTAATTTTTTTTTCATATTCAAATACTTCAAAGTTAAATTTTTCCATTTTAAAAGGTAGGCATGCAAATTGATGATAAGAGTACTCATTTAGAATGCTTTTTTTGAACTGTTTCTCTCAAGTAAATAATGCATGAGTTGATGTGGAGATGAGATTTATATAGGTTAGTAAATAAAATGTGTACCGACTCGCTCTGTAAAAGAAAGTTTCAAGGTCATAAAGGCCAAGTCATAAAAGCAAACCTGGTTAATACTGCAGAATCTCTGTTGAGAAAACTGCTTTGCACATTGATCAAAAACGTTTTGCTGTGCACAATGAGTGAAAAGCAATCAGAAAACCACACATCTGATGATTCTTCTTATTTGGGAAAATGTTTTTGCTTGTGCTGTGTACAAGACATGGGAGATGAGACAGCGATTTTGAGGGGGCTCTGAGGTAGATAGACTACCCTATGGAACACATCTGCCCATTGCAGAAAGGTGGTTTAGATCTTGATTTGAAAACTGTTAAGATGCTCCAAACCCACATAATATTTCATGTTTTTTAAATCACCTTGAGACTATATTTCTGTTGAAAACCCTATTGACACAGGACATATGTAGATATATATATCTCAAAATGTATATATAACCAAAAAAAATTTATTTTGAAAACCAATTGTTTGATCCATCTACTTGTCCCTATGCGTTTCAGGTTCCTTAAGGTGTACAGAGGCAGTAATAAAGAGTTATTTCCCAGAGTTTTTCTGTTATAAAGCTCATGAAAAGTGAGAAATAGATTTTAAATAGTTAGGTGGTCAAATGTATAGCAGATGTCTCAAAAATAATTACAAATATCATGAAGAAGTATTTCAGGAATTAGATTTTTTGCATTTCTTAAAAATAATTCTTGTTTTAAAAAGTGCCTGACTTTTCATGAATTTCCATGCTCAATTCATTCCCTTGAGACTGTTATGAGCTTACATTCTGTAAATAACTTTGTAACTTTTTAAGCACATATTTACATACCGGGCAATAATGGGTCTAAAGGACTGTAAATCATACAGAAAGTTGATGCCACTGAGTACGATATTTAGAGAGGAAGAGAATTTTTCTTCCCAAGCATGTCCCTTCTGACTCAGCTCTGTGCATTCCTGTGCTTGGTAACCCAGTGTCTGAACCTGGGAACACACACTGGGGCAGTTACAATCTCACGTAGCTGGCAAGGCGCACTGACTTAGCAGCCTCCAGTAGAAACCTGTAAAGAGTGCCTGTGTATAGGATTAATTTTTTTTAAGATATTAAGCCAGAAATTTGTGGGTCCTTAACTCTGGCTTTTTGCAAAGAATCAGTGGCTTTTAGGTCCTGCATCACCTGCAGACTTAACCAATAGATGCAACAGAATACAGCAATCTATGCCAGGGATTCACCAGGATCTAAAAAGCAAGTGACTGTAATAGAAAAAAAGGTAGTAAACCTTTTGTTTCAGTGGTGGATAGACACTAACTAATTATTATTACTGTGGCAGATCAAAAAGTCTTCAAGTTAACTGCTCGTATTCAGTTTTATGTATTCAATTAGTTTTGATTTCTCCATCTGTTAAAACAGTACAAAAATAACATTAACAGTGTATTCTATTTCAGAGTTATACATGGGAAATCTGAATGTAAGTAAACTTGAGTTTCTTCTTTGTCCTTGCCTTTATCTACTACTTCCAACACTGCAAGTAGGAGAAAAAAATACTTCACCCTCCACCAAATTAATTTTAATATTTATTTCTATGACTGAGAGACTGGCAAGGCTTTTTTCATTTTTTGTTGGTGTTGGGTTCTTCAAACTGTATCCAAGGTCATATTTGATTGAAAAAATGACAATAAAGCCAAAAATTTTGGAAAGTAAGATAGAACCCATCTTACTGAGGCTTGAATTTTGGTTTAGGATTTAACAACCCAGCAGAAACAGCTCAGACCCAAAAAAGAGTCTGTTCTGGGCAGGTCTTTGGGTCTTATTAGAAAGGACATGTACAGCACAGATATTCCTACGTTCTTTGACTTCTTATTTTCATTTAATGTCTTTCTTGCCGTTGCTGTGCATTCTGAACTTCACTTTTACATGGGTGCACTCGAAGACGTGCACTCTTTAGCTTGCTGAGATACTGCTGCTGTAGAGAAGTAGTAACTAACATATGTGATGTAATATTTAATTAGCTATGGTACCGCATGGCTTTGGTCCATGTTCTGCTTTCTGATTCTTATACATCTCACATTAGTATTAAGGCAAAACACAAATACAGATAATGTCTTCCACTCAAATTATTGGCAAAACAGCAGCTCATTTCAAGGAGGGGAAGGCTCATCTGGTATTCTCTTAGTGAATTAGCCATCACAAGTATCTTAAAATTGTGCAAAGAGAGGAAGGGTGATATCTGGTTATGGCTAGCTGGAAATTAGGAGATCAGGAGTCAGCTGACCCTTCTTCAGGATTTTGGATTGGTCCTAGGCAAGGTGCTTAATCTGCCTATGCCTCTGTGTCCCTGTCTGTAAAGCGAGCTGAAGGGCCTGCTTCTCCTCACAGCCCTGGGGAGAGGCTGAACTAACTCATAACATCAGAAACACTGAAACCCTGGAGTGCCAGTGGATACTTTATTATGAAGCACTGTTTACTATTTCATGGAGCTTGGTAATTGTTTAAAACTATAAATTACTTGTTCCTCTGGGTAGCATCTAAATACATGTGAATTTACAAGAAAACAAACAAACAAACAATAAAAACTCAAACCAAACCAAAACCAAACAAACCTCCTCCTGGTACTATTTCAGTATGTTTTAGGAAGCCTTTCCAATAACAGCTTCTACACTTCTTTACAGAGATGTTATATCAATAAATTGTCTCACTTCCCATGCCTCTGATCTTACTTTCTGATGAAGTAAACTTTTCTTATGTCTTTGAATTATGGAAAGGACTAGCTCTGCATGACTACAAATATCCATGTTATCTTTGTTGTTCACAGCTTGGTTCAACTAAACTGCAGTGGCTGTGTCTGTGAAAATTGCTCAAGTTTATAAGTGTAAATGGGAAAATTAGTTTTCCGAAGCCAGTTAGAGCTGCAATATTGAGAGTGATTTCTAAAGCTAAATCTAGGGATTAAACTGAAAGAGGAAGAAAATAATTAAAATTTTATACTATGCAATCAAAAGAGAAATCTCCAAGAACTGATTCCTTTTGCAACTAAAAATATAACGCTAGAAATGTAAGGCTAGAAAAGGGGGCATTTAAAATGTTCTGGGTCATAACTAAATGGCTGCATTTTTAGTCTGAACTGTAGGGTGATTCTAGAAATGAAGCTTATGAGTACATAGAACAATTTCTTTCATGTTAGTGGCTATAGCTTAGTTCAAGTTGTATGTGTTTTTTCTTGGCAATTTTGCACATTAAATAAAATATGTCTTAAAATCTATGTTGCTACTTATTGATTGTTCCTGCCGTGTCCTCTTCTTTAGATCAGCTGCTTTAAAGCATGAGTGTGGTTTTCCCTTGGAGCTGCCAGACTCCTGGGCTGTGTACGGGTCCTGCTGCTCATGCTCTCGAGGCAGAACCTGGCAAAGGACAAGAAAGGAGTTTTAAGAGCTCCACAAGTTAAAACCATGTATTTCAGTGGTGGTGTTCCCTCTGAAGGAAAGGCATTTGCCTGCCTTATGGAGGTAAGCAGGACAGTAACTAGCAAGCCCATGGGTTTTAAGGACATCGTGTGATTCTGTGTTTCTTTTGTGAATTTTTGTTCTCACATTAATGTCCTCTCCTTCTTTCCCTATTAGTCAGTTTCTGTGGTTTTTATTGGTATTTACTCAAGCCTAAGTTTCCTGCTGTCAGTCTGAAGTGAAATGAAAAAATAGAGGTATGTGCTTTTGACAGTGCTGCTTTTGGGGTAATTTGCAATGCAGGAAATTTGGAATAAAAACTTCATTTTGTTACAAAGAACATATCTAACCTTTGCTCCCTCTCTTTGTAGTTTCAGAGGGGGGGAAAAAAAAAAAAGAGGCAGGACAGGATCTTCTCAAAAGAGGAAAAATGAACTTCCTAGTGTACGTATCTCTACGAAGGTTACAGACAGACGGTATACTTAAGATACAGTTTATATATAAGTTGTGATTGTGAGTGCTTAAATTGCCTCAAGGGGTTGTTCTGGCTTTTCTCAGGACATGCCAAAACCTCAGCCTGTTTTGCAAATGTGTTTTTAGTGTGCAACGTTAAACAACTGACTAGTGTTATTAATAATCGTACCTTTCCTCAGAAAGGCCAAGCGTATCACTTATCCACTACTTCCGGAGTAGCACCTACTATGGCACCTCTGTGTTTCAGTATCTAGATGTCAGTGATCTTAAACAGTACCTCCCAAACAAACAAAAGAAGACAAGTTTACTAAAGTGCTGCTTTTGATTTTATGACAGCTTAGTACTTTTGGATTTCCTCTGTAATTTGCCCCTGAGGTAATTAAGGCAACTGTTCTTGAAGATTAATTTACACTCTAATGATCCATTGTAATAGGGCTGAGTACCTATTTGAAAAATTTTAATGTAGTAAACTCTAAGATAAAGCAGTCTGAAATTTGATGGACCCAACTCTTTGGTATAAAATACTTTAAAGCTTAAATGCATTACTGCTTTCAAGTGGCTTTGTATCTAATTTTTCCCATCATAAAGCAGCCAAGGATGTGTCAGGTTTCAGAAGTGAAAGGCCTAAGGGCACTCCTTGGGGAGCGCATGGGTATCACTGTATCACGGTAAGTGCAGACACGGCCCTTTCAGCAAGGACAGCTGTCACTGCTCAGCCCGCAGGTTGGCTGAGAAGATGTGATATCTGCTTGACAAAGAAGCCTTCTTTGTTAAAATTGGAGATGGGAGCAACCTACTGATGTTTTGAGATCTCTGTCCATGAATTAAAATTGAAGCCTTATGTTTCTTTCTTGAATGCAATAGGGATAGATTTGTTGAGTCACAAGCAGCTACATGATCTGGGTTGAGCCAGTATCTAAATGTCAAGTTTAGCCTTCCCTAAGCAGTCTAAGAGAACAGAAACAAATAAAAAAATTAGTAACACAAAGTTTGTGAATAAAAAAAAAAAACTGCAGTAAGAATGCTCATTCCATTTAATATATCTTTAATTTTTACAAAGGAAACAATAAATAGATCTGTTTTGAGATGAACTTATAAGCCTACAGAGATGAGAGTGAATTACTGGATGTAACCGGTCAGGTGGAAAGAGAGAAGACAAATAAAGGTAAATAAAGTGTTCGTGGACATGAGTGTCAACATATGTGCCATTATATCTAACTGCTCGTTTGTCCAGGCTATTAATACAAGCTTATTACTCTCTTGCCAAATTCATGCACACAAATGTGTTAGTATTTCCATCTGGAAGTACAGTGATTCTTTCTAGGCAGAAATATTTCATCATATGTCCTATGTCTCCCATACAGTCGCTAAGGTATTTTTGTCAGTGCTACTTAACACACAAAAGGCCAAACTGGCTTTCCAGTGAAGACAGCCACAGTCCTTTAAGGACCTTCTTTAGAATGCTGAGATGCTTCAGTGCAAGAACTTTGACTAAAGCATCCTGATAGCAGAGTGCCATGGCTGATGCTGCCCAAGGGAAACTGTTCTGCCTTCTTTTGGCATGTGAACCAAAAGAATTTTTTGTCAGTAGATGTCTCCCCAGGCGACTTTGAATTGAGATTCCATATTAACTGATATTATTTCTTGCATTATCACCCAGTAATTAAACATGAAGTGTTGTTTTAACATAAAGGCCGTAGGACAGAGACCGAACAACAGATGGAAAATGACTTTAACTGCTGGGAAAAGCAGCTCTGTTTAAGCCAAGGAAATCTGAGTGAAAAATGGCCAGTGAGAGCTGGACACAGTGAACGAGTTGGTAAAAGGTGAGAGGAAGTAATAGTTAGGAAGCAGTGATCATATGTGATGGCAATCCTTGCATGCCCTTGAAATAACCATGGAAAACTTAGAGCGGTGTAGGAGTAAAATTATTATGGATATTTGGGACAATGAAGGTAGTTCCTCTGCTGCCTAATTTGATTTAAAATCACTTCTGTGCTAAGCCTTTCAAGTTCCCTGTATATTGGCCCTTATTGTCCTGCCCAGTGTTTAGGCAGTAACACAGTTCCCATTTTCATAGTCATTAATCATGTCAGTATTTGTTCAGTGGTTTAGCTTCAGAACTCTTTGAGAGACTTTATCCTCATTCTGCAGAGGGAGCTGTAAAACACTGAGGCCAAGATTTCCAACGTATTTCAGTTAAGCGTTTGGATGTTTGGGCACCTAGATCTACTTTTTGTGTATTTACTGCCTCAGTCTCCAAGATGTGGTTGGAAAGAGAGACAGACCTTTGGTGGTTAAGAGAACATCCCCCAACCAGGTGTAAAAATAGAGTGTTTAAGAGGCCCACTTTGTTGTTCGTGTAAGTGTTTTTTGTAAAAGAGTGAATGATGTAATGAGCAGTAATAGGAAATAAAATTTTGAAGTTGTATTGTGTTAAAATGCTTCACAATTGAGCAACTTGAATGCAGTTTTAGAAAAGCAAATTGAAAAACTACTTTTTAAAAAAAAAAAAAAAAATAAAGTGAATTGCCAAAATAGGATAGCTTCAGGCTTGGTAACCATTATTTCATGCTGCCACCTACTGCTCTTGAATTAGAACAGGAAAGGGCAACTGGTATCTGTTTATCAGTCTGATGAGCCCATTTTATTAGGTTTATTAGGTTTTTCTCTAAGGCAAATATGGCATTACTTTTTTTAATGGCAGATGTTCTTCAGATCTTCAATCTGTCATTGCTGCTTCTGTCCATTTTTTTCTCGTGAGAGGACATGCCTTCCAAACATAAGGATGTTCCCACTACAAAACCTGCCACAGCGTTTAGTCCAAGTACTACTAGACCTAAAATAATAGATGTTAGTTGAAAGTCATGGCATATGTGGCTATTCTGTTAAAGACTAACTCGACCCATAACTTCTGTAATTTTGTGATACACTAAAGACAATGAAAGAATACACTGTGATTAACAAATATTTTTAAGCTAATGTGAAAGTAATTTTCTAAACCTTGCTTAAGATGCATAAGACTTTTGACCATATCTCTTTACTCTCAGTTGCGCTTACTTAACCTATTTAGAATTAAACCAAAAACCCCTCTGTATTTTGTATTGAAATTACTGTTTCCCGGCCACGTGTATCCTGAACATCATTAATGGACTACTAGGAATCCTAACATCAGCAGAGTTAACTTCTTAGTGTTTTTGAAGAAAATATTATATATTTTGTTTGCTTATAGTAATTGGAGAAAAAAATGTTAAAATAAACAGTAGTGTTATCAATAACTAGTACCAGACAATTAATACACCAAAAAGTCAACAAGAATATAAACTATTTTTTAATTTCGTAGGAGAATAGCATGTAATAAGTAGAAAAATAATACTGAAGATCCATTAATATACTCTATAGTGAGAGAATATCCAGCTGAATAAATCCTTATCGTTTTGGTGCCTATTGCTTCAGCTTCTGCCTTGCTTTCATGCGTTGTATCTTCTCTTCTCTCAGTGCCTTCAGAAGTTTATCTAAACAGGAACAAAACATAATTTGTCATCAATTTTGTCATTGATACTTCACAATAGTTTTAAAAAAATCAAATAATATGTTAAGTAAACTAGTAATATTACTTACAATTTCTTTTCTATGAAATATCTGAAAACTAGAGTTTCTTACATGAAAATATTATGCATTAAAGCGCAAAAAGGAAACGTATTTTTATAACTAAGGAAAAAACATATTAATTTCCTGTTCCAAAAAGTAAATGTATGCAAACTACCTATCAGAATTTCTTTGGCATCTTCCTCTGAATGTGTTTATCTGATGGATGTTGTTTGTGTTCTTGTAACCTCTGCACTCCTGAAAGTGTCCTGGCTAGCTGGCAGCCTGGGCCTTGAAGGCAACGCTGAGCATCACAGCCTTACAGTTGCTGGCCTCTCTGCTGCAACTCTCAGTAACCAGTTTGCTGAACTATTTTATTTCCTGGATTTCCTTCCTGACCAGCAGCTGTTGGTTGGTTGGTTGTGGTATCTTTTTTTTTTTTTTTCTGTTTTGTTTGTTTGTTTTTGTTTTTTGAGGGTGTAGGGGGTTTGATTGTTTAACACTTCCAACTATCTGTGGTCATCAGTGGCCTTTATTTTACATCGGTGCTAATTTACAACCACAGGCTCTCATTAGCAGCGGATAGCAGTGGATATATTTTGGTTGTACAAACTCCCTCTGATCCGAGTGGTAGCTGAGCTGGTTTTTTTGCTAAAGCTAAATGACCTGAGGGGTTTTGCTCCTTTGTGCAGAAGAAACCACATCTGTAACCCTTGTGCCTCTAACGTGTGGCCTCAGCCGGCTGCCCATGACCGGGGTGCCGACGCAAGGTACCAGCTTTGCTCGCTGCACCCCGGCCAGGCTCAGGGGGTGCCTGACGGCCGTCCCTCTGGAACTCAATCCCGTCCCCGG
>NW_008630781.1:1291-1522 GCF_000691845.1 Merops nubicus | reverse complement strand
AGCCCTCAGCCGTGCCCCTGCCTGGATCACAAGGCAGCAGGTCCCCTGCGGATGGCAGAACCCCAAAGGCAGCTGCCAACGCTCAGCCAGACCCAACCCACCAGCAGCGGGCACAGCGGGGCCAAACCAGTGCTCCCGAGCGGCCGGGGATGCAGAGGTGGGATCTGGGGGACGCTGGCCCGGTCGCCTGCGATACGCAACGAAACCCTGACCCAAAATCCAGCGGCAGGC
>NW_008630781.1:327-1280 GCF_000691845.1 Merops nubicus | reverse complement strand
GCCCGTCCGGCGGGTGCTGGCACACCCTGCCCCCAGCCGTGATCCCCTGCGCCCTCCGAAATGCTGAAGCGACACAATGCAAATTCTTTCGCTTTGTGGCCGGGCGCCGTTGCCATGGAGCCGCCGCAGAGAACAAACACAACTCGCCCCATGTTTTCTCAGCACCTTCCACCCCACGGCCTTCGGCCCCAGCGCCGGCCTTCGCCTCGCGGGCTCTGCCCGGCTGTATCGCCCCGTCCCACGTCACACCCATTTCAGGGCATCCAAAGCCGAGCAGAGCTTCTCCTGGCCAGCCAGGAGGGCAGCAGCGGTGGCACAGAGCAGCCCCCCAGTCCCGGTTCAGGAACTGGCAAAGGGCACCCGAGCCTGGCAGGGGGATGAAGGAGATGGAGGTCTGGATGAGGATGGCACAAGGAAACAGCAAGGATGGCATCAGGGATGCTCACACGAGCCTCCAAACCACCTCTCCCAGGGTGAGGCTCAGCCCATCACCTGCACCGCTGCGGTTCAGGCAGAGGCAACGGGACAGTGCCCGGCAGAGCCAGAGAAGAGCAGGAGTCTGGCTACAACACGGCCTGGCTGGCAACACCGAGCCCTTCCGGCCTGGAGACCACAAAAAGAGGATGAGCTCAGTGCAGGGGAGACCGCAGCCAGCCGGTGAGGCGAGGAGGAGGGCAGAGAGCCTGCAGCGAAGGAGGTGCCACCCCTGCTCGGTGTAACTGCTCCTGCCTCAGTTTCCCCAGGTGCCAAGCAGATGCAGCTGGTTGGGACATTTCAGTACGCTTTCCCCATGTGTCTTTGGGGTCTCCCCATCCCTGCCCCTGCCTCTCCAGGGCAGCTTCACTTGGTGTGGTTGCTCCCTGAGCCTGCAAGGGGTTGACTCCAGACCCCATGTCCCTCGTGGATGCTCAGCTCACAGCACCCGGGCAGCTGCTGACTGTAAAGACTGAGGG
>NW_008630781.1:0-216 GCF_000691845.1 Merops nubicus | reverse complement strand
CTAACCCCACTCCTACCTCCCCCAGACCCCTGCCCACACACCCATCAAGTCCCCTCCCCGACTCAGGGGGACACAGGGACGGTTTAATGACATCAGTGGGGAAATCAGCAACCCTGGGATGGGGATGATGTTGCTGCGAGAGACCTTCCCCACTCACACTGCCCGGCTCCGACAGAGGAACCACGGGGGGAGCTCTCTGGGGCTGGGCTGATGGTT
>NW_008630780.1:0-898 GCF_000691845.1 Merops nubicus | reverse complement strand
AATTAAAATATCCCCCCAAATACATCCCCAATCTCCATCTCAGGGCCTTTGGTGGGTGGAAGGACCAAAGCACAGGTCAGGTCCCCCCCCCACTCTGCTTGGGAAAGATCTCTCCAAGTTGGGTCTGGACAGAAAAAAAAAATCGTACTAATTAAATAAAAAAGAAAAAAGAGGAGAAAAAAAAAAAAGGGGGGGAGTTCTCCTCAGCTGTCCCCTGTGTATTGATGAGCACCCTGAAATGAATGGGAAGGGAAAGTCCTGGAGTCTGCAGGCAGCCTGCGGAGTTAAATCAACCCTGATAAATGCCGGCAGGTCCCTTTTGTCACTTTTGAAAAACATGTTTCCATCAAGAAGACTTATTAAGATAAAATGCATTAAAATGTCGAGCGGGCTATTCAGTAAATCTTCCATTTGTTTTAAGATCTGCACTTTATCCTCTGCAAAGAAATATTCCCTCCAAGGCTGCGAGACTGCATTTGCACTGGAAGTAAAAGGGGGCAGTCACAGTACACGTCTCCGACCACCCTGCATACAAATTAGATACTCCTGTCTAAATAAATTATCTGATGTTCAAATCGATATTAATACTACATTTGCTACATTACAATATTGTGCAAATTTAGGGAGTCATTTTAATACAATGTAAATACTATTTTTCCAACAAATATTGATGGATCATAAACTGCTTACTGTTCAACAAGGCCTTTGAACGATTTGCCATCTTTGTTCAGGAATGCTTTTAATTTTGCCCTAGTTTTACGCCAGATTTATCGGGGGGCTGTTTAGTTATCCTTAACCGGGAGGGCTGGTTTGGAACAGCGTGGAGAAACCGGGACAAGAGAGGAGCAAAGGGGACAGGGGAGAGAGAGAGAGAGAGAGGAGGGGGCTGGGAAGAGGT